>NW_024468993.1:398544-637708 GCF_003184825.1 Aspergillus fijiensis CBS 313.89 | reverse complement strand
GGGGAGGGGATCACGGGTGGGTTATCTGGGGTAGGGTACTTGCTTGGGAGTTCTTGGGTCGATGGGATGATGCTTGGTGAGCGAGATGAGGGGATTTGGTAGGGGTGGATTGTGTATGGGATTGCGAGTTCTTCGGCGATGGTGATTATCTATTCTCTGTTAGTTTTGAAGGGTGCATCGGGTGCATTCTAGGGTGTGGGAAAAAAAGGGTGCCAGCGTACACTCCATGCGTTGGGGTCGGTTGCTATCCGTCGCCGTTAGTTTCGTGGATCTCTCGCGGAGTATAGCCCGACGGGCGAGGAGGGAGCTGCTCACCGAGGAACCGGATCTCCAAAGGTTGGACCATTGTGTCTGTCGTGATTTTTAAGTTGTAGTGTGTGAATTCTGGAGGAAGAGAGGCTGAGAACCCGGGGATGACTGGTTAATATAGGTAGCTGAGCTGAGTGATGGAATGCATCCTGCATCGTATCGGATTAGTTCACAGTCATCGGCGGGGGCCCAGTGAGGCTTAGGCCTAGTGCTCACTCAGCTGACATCAAGAAACCGCCTTAAAGATAAGTCTAACGTTTAACTTGCTTGGCGGTTGTTTTTTTGCTCCTGGTGGCGAGACTCCCCTGACTGGCCTGCAGGTCATGCCACGGGTAGTATCGTGTCTGGTGCTTTGTCGTGGATCGACCTACCTTGTGGGATGCTTCGAGTTTGTGGTGGGTCGGGATATAGAGTTGTGTATATTTTGGAAGGGAATGTTGTGGTCAGGTCGGCGGGTGGGGTGCTCAGCTACCTACCATCCTAAGCAGAATGATGGGTAACTCGGTAGCTGAGGGGCGCAGCGCAGCTGGTACGCAGCTGGTAGATGGGTCCATTGGGGCCTGCGGAGCTGGTTTTCTTCGAGGTCGAGAGATTGATACGAGTTCGTGTTGATGGAAGCTACCGTGGCTGGCTGGGATATCTTGGTAGAGAGTAAGTAGTCTCGGCCATTTGAGCCGAGGTTCTCCGCAGATTGGCAAATATAATTTCATCGGTTGACGGCTACCATGGTTGAGTTAAGGTAGATCCAGAGATTGTGGTGAGATGATGGTTGAGATGGTGATCTAGGCCCGTGCACGCTTGAGAAGATTCGATCAGAGGGTGCAGCATCATACTTGCACCTAGCAATGCCGCCTGAACAAGGCGGTTGCAATTGATAGACTGACCAGGTATCTTATGGTTGAGATAGTGGGTGTTTTACTAGAATCTAATAATCAATTCCATATTTCCCTATTGTACCCCCCCTAAAGCATGAGTTGGCCGGATGGTGTAGTTGGTTATCACGTATCGTTAACACCGATAAGGTCCTGGGATCGAGCCCCAGTCTGGTCATTTCTTTTTGCTCCTCAAGAAAAGTCCCAGCCAGCCCTCCAGAGAATCTCCCGACATACATCTTTGTGCGCAATTGTTCTGACGTGATTACTGCGATGATCGATGCCTACATCGTATCTTCCTACGCATAGCACCAACCGCTGACGAAATGGTGCCTCAAGGAGCTCGTCATCACAGCGGCCTGGTGACAGGCAACCCTACATCCATCAGCGCAGGTAGCAATGACCTACCACAGTAATGATCCTACTACAATCTGGATGACCACCAGAAGCAGAGCGGCACGCCTCATCTCGATTAAGGTAGCCACGATATTATCCTCTATACAGATCGATACCGTACGCCAACCTTGTGTTTTGCAAATACCGCTTCACAGGTCCGTGTTGGCAAGCAAAGGCAAGACAAGGTCGGCACTTAATCCAAGATCCAGGCCAATTGCATGCGTCGGAGAAGATGCATGCCACGAAGTAAAAGAGTCGGCCTCGACACGGTAGGAGAATCGACCTCGTTGTCGTCCCCTCCACCAGAGTCCTCGCCGATAGAGTCACCCGGTGGTCCTGCGGGCCCAAGAAACTCTCCATGGTACCACAACAGATGATCTACCGTGACATTGATCGCGGTACTGTAGGCTGCCCGACTGTATACACCGCGCATGGTCGGCAGGTCAGAGTTCGCACCGAGTCACCAGCAACAGCAAAGGCGTAGCCGGCCGCCAGTATGCGTCAGAGTCCATCGGAGCCGAGAGTCCTTGTTCAAGGTCCTGCTGACCACCGACATGTCTTTGTCCCGTAGATCCGTAGGAAGATTGAAGCAAATGTACCCAGGAAACTCGAAAGCACCGAGAACTGGCACAGTGCCAGCAATGCCCCATGGGCAAGCGCATTCAAGTCACTGTTTTACAACAGAGACTCTAAGAGTATTCTGTCTACTCGTCCTTCGGTACACGTTCCCTCCTTGAAGCGTCATGTTCAATAGACAGAGACATTCACAAGCCAATTCCTCGATAGCATAGGCAGGGAACGAGAGAGCTCCTCACTCCCCAGCATGCACATCCACTAGGAAGGTAACACTGCATTGCCAAGTCCGGCTGTAATGAATACTAGGCAAAAGTTAGTGCTGGATCCAAGCTTACCCTCCACAGAACAGACGATCATGCACTGATCACCGCTGCATACCAACACAACGCCCGTGTAAATTCGGCCGGTAGTCCACCCAGTCCGATAAGTCGCAACAGAGAAAGTTTCTGCGCGCACCGATTGATGCTGTGCCTTGGATGCAGACCTCGTTGCAGTCGCATCAGCAACAAATCGGCAGGAGATACGGAAATGATGGCACTGTGACTCTGTGAAGCTTCAATCTATAGTCCTAACTTGAGCAGCGTGCATCGGTCTTAGAGTATCATTTCTTAGACCTTGTCTTGAGCAGCAGAATGGGGATGACGGATTTGGAAGATTACTCACTGTAAGCAACGACGAATCTGACACCACCTTTTTCCGTAGATAATACACGGGATCATGGAGACACCAACTCCCGTGAGACCATGCAAGTTCGTAGATAAATAATTTTCTCCATGGTCAATTATTGTACGGCTTGTCTTCCATATTCGGAATGTTCATATTATGGGCTTCATCATACTCGGACCGTCCCGGAGTAGGGTTACGGTTCCTTTTTCACCGGGTGTCTTGGAGGAGACGGAAAAAGATGGTGAATCGAGGAGGAAATCATGGAAGCCGCTTGAGTGTCTGTGAAGAGACTTGTCACATCCTCACCGACTCTCTATCAAGCGAAATGCCTATCTCGGGCTCCGCCATCTGAGTTGCCCCATGCAGATGACTGGTCATCCCGTAGTGCAGATTGCAGACCGCGGGCTTGACGTTCGTCATACAGTGGTTGCTGATGCATTTAGCACTCCCTGCAGACCGTTCTGACCAACGACAATACCATTGATGCAGTGATCATGCATGGGTCCCAGGTCGGTGCGGATTAAGTGACCTTTCCCAAAGCGACCCCTGCAAAGGCAAAGATGAGCTGCGCTCTAACCTCTGGTACTGATACATTGCCCAGTTCACAGGTTCAAATGAGTGTTGCTGGCATGTCAGCGTTCAATGGGGGTAGTACAGTAAGTACGCTTGCCCACGAGTCACCTCATGTGCATGAGACGCTATCGAGGAAACAATTGTCGCCCCTTGGTCAAGCCCGCGAGCAGCAGGACATTGCAAAGGGACACCTAGAATCACCCGTAGACCACGGTTGTAAGGAATGCGAGCGCCCAAAGACCGTTGATTCGTGGCGCCGGGGATTACCCAATGCCTATTGGTTCCTGATTTCCGAAGCTCCGGGAGACGTCGTTAAACGAGATCGGCCGGTGCAGAACGGGAATTTTCTGGATAGTAGTGGCTGTGTGCATCTCTCCCCTAAGGGCGACTTTTCGATCTCCGTCGCAACGAGCGCTTCCAGGCATAACACTGCCCGGACGCTCATCATCTACCTTGCCGCGAGAAGTACCATAGAGCATGAATTGCTGCCGAGGCCCGTGGCAGTCCAGTGTTAGAACTTCAACGCGGTTGAGTGTATGCATCCTGGGCCAACCCTCTTCAGGTCGTCGAATAGTAAGCTTCCTAGCCTTCGTGACCTTATAGATTTATAGAAGAACCCACACTTGGGAACATATGTTCCAAGAACAACTGTTGCCTCTATTGCTCAGGTACACGCTACTATGTTCATTGCTGCGAGAGCCACACTCGGTAGATCCTCATGTCGGGCACGGTGGACGGATGTTCATGAGGTGGCTACCAACAACGTGTTAAGCGACTTAACCAGCGAAAATATCTCCATGTAGAAAGATGAATCGAGAAGCGAGTCTATCAAGGAGCTCGGCACTATCGAGAACCGTGATGGCGTGGCAATGAAGCAGTCTAGCCGCAAAAGCCTCCGGCCGTACCGTTAATGTGGCTATCGGACGTCTACCGTGCACAGTTGCCCTCGTGTCGATATCACTAGCTTGGACTCTTCCTCGGAAAGACCCTCTTCTCGGAAGATTTACTTGATATCGGTTTGTAGCCGGACTATGCACTAGGAAAAGCTGTAGGATCACGGATGTGCTACCAATATGGTATCATGGAGCGATGACCACCCGCGGTTGTTCCCCTTTGTTGACGTGACTATTGTTAGGCTTCCAGTTCTCTTTCGAGCACCGTTCCATGCTATCCGATCTTCGATACGGGATATTGTATGCGCCACGGGACAAGGGAGATGGCGATGTACAATAGTATTGATCGCGACAGAACATGGTCATACCGGGAGGACAGTAAAGCAGAGAGCTTAGATATTGCATAACCGTGGGTCAAACAAGGAAGAAGGATCCCCTCGATATTCGGGAAGATCCAGGATGAGGTATAGCATCGGTCTTATTATTAGAGTCGAGTTAGTTCGCAGTGCGGCGTCAGTAGTCAAAGTGATAGTCTGTTTGAGCCTCGAACCTGAATGGGGTTGAGTGGGTTGACAAATACCGCCGCCCGCGCCTGCCAATCGTTACCCTGTGAGGGGCGCTGCGTGTTTCCCAAAACGGTTCGTCGTTCTCCTGACCGCGCTAGACTTCTTTGGGCAAAAGCATGATCGACCCGTGACCCGTGACCGTCGACTCAATTGCTTTAGACTCACAAGGGACTCGGGACTAGACTAACTCAACGAGCTGCAATGTACCATGCAGTACCAGTTCCATCCATTTGCATTTCCATCATTCCATTTCCACGGCATTGTTGAGTCTCTTCCTCCCGTGCAGACCACGATGTGCCCCTTTCCAGACGCTAAGACGGTACAATGGTATGCACAGTATTGCCGTAATTGTCAGACCTCAATGGGCGATTTGGGTGACACGGAGAAGCAGGTTCACTGACCTTAGCTACTACTACTACTAATGCCATGAGGAATTGCGGGGACTATCATCGACTATCAATATGCCAACGACTAAGCTACAGTGCATAGTATCTTTCCGTACGCGTCCCATCCGCAAGCCGCATGATCCATCCGTCATGGATTACTCCAGCCCTTACCCATTGAGGTTTAAGTCCCTGGGGCCGGTCGCTCGAACTATTGATGACTGTCGGGGGCAGATCGTGCTGTCGCTTCAAAGCTCGAATTAGACCGAACGCTTTTGCCGGTTTGGATGTACTGTACTAACTAAACTAGCAATTGTCCCGCGATTTGTTAGCGCATATCCAGTGTGAATTGCCTTGGATCCCTTGCTGGCCTTTCGTGTATGAGTTAGGTTCATTGCTTCATGTGGTCTCTTTTCCCGACTTTGTACGGACTACGCATACTGATGGGGCTATGACTGTCATACGCGATCCTCATTCGTTCATCTTACGCCAATTTTGCCCGAATTCCAAGTGGTCTCGGTGCAGTGTACAGTACGCGACATCCCTTTCCGATTGAAGGTCAATACTTCGCAAAGGACGGGGAAACCAGCCAGTGTTGTCATATCGTAGCCTGGGGGGTTCACGACACGAAGATCCCCGCAGTGGCTCCCGTTATTCTTGACGGGAATCAATAGTCATGGCCCAGGACAAGCCGGCCGGCTCAAACTTGTCCAATAAGCGAGGCCGCGGGAAATAAATCAAAGCTTTGATCCATCCGAATAAGATCATAGACTCCATACAGCAGCAAGTGTCGGGTACAATGGCTTCGGCTCCCTCTCACGTTAGGGAAAGCCGTTACGGAATGCCAGTGAGCTACTCGTGATGCTCATCTGGCATCCAAGCTCGCTCTCCGCTCCCAACGAGCATGGTGGGTCACACTCTCCTTATCAGACGGACCATTTATGAGTCGTGTTCAAGCGAAACTACCGCATTTGAGATAATTGGGCTAGGCCTAACTGCCTGTTCCACTAACCATCTTGTTAGACAATTGGTGGAGATCTAATCCTTAAGGCCAGCTCCCTCGCAACGGGTAACAAGACCCTGTATCGGAATTATCGTACATCGACTCCCTACGCTCTTCCACTGTCTTGAAAAGTCGTCTATTTCCTGTTGAAGATCTGCCCCGTTCATGCTTTTCAGCACGTTTCGACATTGCACGGATACAAGCGATATTTTCCGTGCTTGAATCAGGTCGCGCAGTATCTCCAACGACAAGTTAGCTTGGAAGCTGGCAGATTCCCTGTCACTTATAGCACAACAACGGCAAAGACTCAGGAATTCGCTGCGTAGGTTTAGGGAGTGGTGGCGAGCTTGCACCTGATTCCAAGAGCCGACCGGCCAAACTGTTGCACACTGGGATTCATTTGGGTGGCACGTACGAAGACATCCATTCTAGCCTTCACAGTTGTCGGACACACTCCCGTTAGCCCCAATGGCATTTCCGGGTGGGACCCAACATAGCGCCGTAAGCTATCGTAGTGTCAAGCCGGAGAATTACTGGCTTTCATTCGGGACCATTCGGGCTATTAATGTAGCGGCCTGCCCCTCCAGCACCCACCAACCACCATCATGATAGGGCAGGATATCGCTTTGATCGAGTGAAGCTTTCCGTTTGAGGATCTCGTTACCAGAGAGACTCTTTCGCACTTATAGAGATGTTTAGGGAGCAGTATGACACTTGCACTTGTTGGCTCTAGACAATGGTAGACATACCGGCCTCTGAGTACCTATGCAACTAGAATGAGGGAAGGGCATTGATGTCATCGTACAAGTGCGCATGGCAATCGGTGACTAAACCGGCGTCCATCAGCCATGCGTTCAATATCTCCTCCTCCGCCCTAGGCGGTTTGACCAGAATGGGGCGGGCCTCGGGAGCTATTTCCAACTCTACTTACTCCTTAACCACAATTATCTACGGCCGGACCAGCTCAAAGGGAACAATAGATTGGGAGTATGTCGCCAACATAAAATACCGAAGCAGAAAGTAAGGTAAGATGTACTAGGAGGAATGCAAGTTTTGCCATTGGTCGAAAGATCCCCAATAATGCATGCTTTGAGTACAACAATTGCAGTATATGTGTGTGAGTGAGTGAGAGTCTCATGGCCCTACGGACCGGCGGAAAAAGAAACAGAGAAAAGAAGTACTCAGATTACTGGAGCAGTTCACAAAACTACCACGTTCTTTCATCTTTTCAATCTCCATTGAAATCTCAACTAATCTGGAAATGGCCTGTTCCGTGCCAAAATGCATGCATTACTAGTATTCTCTACTTTATGCTTCTTCCTCTCGAACCCGGACGGGATAGTCCGAGTGACACTGGTTTAGTGCGGCTAACATGAACTGCCGAGGTATTGTACTGCACTGCACATACAGTGTAAATAGAACTTAAGGGCGAGGAAGCGGAAACGTCTCTTCCGCGAATCCAGTGTATATAAGTTATTGGCGTTCATTTGTAATAGTAGTATGAAGGAAGGGCCGAGAGGAAAGAAGAGCGAAACAGGTACAGTACTCCTACTACTACTGTATGTACCTGTAGTTAGCATTGAGGTCTCGACTGCGACCACAAAAAAGCCATATGGAAAGGATGAGAAAGGGGTTACACAATGACAGGAATTATCCGTCCAATGTGAATGCCGGACGAGCTTAAAATAATCATGGATAATAAGTTAGTGCACAGCCTACGGAGTACAGCTGCTGGGTGACGAGTTCTCCATTTATGCCTTGATCGGTCGCGCGTGTCAACTTCCCTTTCCTATTCCTATTTCTCCACCCACCCACCCATCCCTACCGAAGCGGGACTATTGGCAATGGCTGCAGCGGGTGGGCGCCGATGTCGATCCGTCGCCAACTTTGAGGGGCTCTTCTTTCCATTCAACTTTTCCTGCCTTGCTTCCGCTTCTTCTGATTGGCATCATTGCTGAACTACCAAGTACAGAGGACGAGATATATCCAGAAAAGGTAATTCTCACAGAAAAAAAAAAACAATTTCGAAAAGAAAATAGAATAAAAATATGAGATTTCTGGTTTAGTCTTTGCAGACTGGACCACTGCCCACTCGCCCTGCTCACACATACTAATACTACTACGTATTCTCTTATGCTCTTTCTCCCACAGCACAGCAGGCTGCACCTGGCTAGTACTGGGCACTGCACTCCCACTTGCTTTCCGGTTTGGGAAAATCTCTAAAACAATTGAATCATTTTCGGGCCTGTGTCACTGACAGCGGCATCCAGTCTCCATCGACCATCTGATGCAGGCCACTGCTTTTGACCCAGCCAGCTGGTTAGAACAAATGAAATCTTTCCCTCCCTCCTCAGAACAGGAAAGAACTCGAATCATATTTATCCAAAATCATTATTTTAATCCCAAAGCAATATTTACAAAAATCAAAAAAAAAAATCAAAACCAAAATAATGTTCGAGATCCCGAATCACCGACAACAAAACCGCAGAAGGAGCTGTTGACCAGAGCATTCACAAATCGGAAAAACACTGAAAATAAATACAAGAAAAAGGAAAGTTGGAGAAAGAAAAGAAAAAGGAAAATCTCCAAATGCAATGATTGTGTCCATCCCATTGTCAGGCTGGTGAAGCTATCTGGAAAATGGGGGTTTTATGACAAACCCGCGTCTCAACTCTCCGGAGGATTGGGACCACTCGTTCTCCTGATCCTCCCCCCAAATCTACTCCCGTACATACTGACATGCTTCCAGAGAATACGGAACCAGAGATTCCCCATTCAGATCTTCCCATCAATGAAGATCAAGTAGTCTATCGGCTGCTAGTCGGTGTTGCACTGGGCACCCATTACCCATTACCCACCCTCAACCGCTCCTCTATTGTCAGCCAACCAAGCAAGCAGGGTCCCTTCACTTCAAGAGGGAAATGAATAATAAAAAAAAAAGAGGTATAAGCCTTGCCGCAACCTACGATGAGGGACTGGGATCTTTACACCCGTCACATCCCTCTGGGTCCTTCCCTCTTTAGGGTGACTGAACTGCCTTCCAGTTGACTGTCCGTCTGACTGACTGTCTGTCTGTCTCTCGGTTCAAGTGCAGTGCAAACTTCCCTGGCCCGTTGACCAGCTGCACCTCTGATCTGGACACCGGAGAAAAAACTTCCTATTCGTGTTCTTCGTGTGTTCATCTTCCCTCTTCGATCTTTCTATCCTCTCAGACTCACTCCCATACTCACTTCCTCTTGGGGAAGAGGGAGTGTGATCTCACCGGATCTATACGCCTCACTTTCCGGTATAGTTCACCACATACCAGCTCACTCACCGATTCCCGCATCTACCGTCGGATGCGACTGAGCCAGTTCATACTCCGTCCTTGAATCTTATATGATGCAGTAGGAAGAGATACTCCGGTCAAGTTGGTCATCTCAAAAAAGGAAGAAGAAAGAAAAAAAAAACCATAAACCCAGAAAGCAAGAGCCGTCTCAAAAATAAAAAGAAGGTTCTGGTTCTTTACTGAAAGGTAAGGTACAAAATGGTGTATTTTATTTTCGAATCCATTCCATGATTATTGCTTTTCCTGTCGTTCTGTGCATTTCCTTGGGCTCCAGTGATCGCCCGCCATGCTGCAATAAATCACCCCAAGATGGGGACCATCGAAGCCATGGAAAACCGCTGTCACGATCTTGCTATCTACTGCTGATCGACGTATCCTCCTTTGTGACTCCTCCAACCGTGAACCTGGACTAACTGATTATAAGCTCCTGTGGCCCCTCTGCCTGCAAGTGTGGAGTTTCAACGATGACTGGCGACTGAACAACACACCGTCTTCGAGTAAACAACTGAGGACCTTTTTTAATGTCGGATATGCTTATCTCAACAGTCAAACCGAACAGCGTCCCTTTACTTTTGTGAACAGTGGCTCTTTTGCCAATCCAGGGACCCAGTATTACCAGATGCAATCACTCGTCCTTCCCCCTTCTTCCTACATCTCTACAGAGTTCGGCCATCCAAGGTTAACCCCAGGCCAAGAGCGGCTTTCGTTCAATCTCCCTCGATCGACAAATGCTCGACGGTACACTCCTCGGGATTTACCGCCCCCTCGCTCTATGTCCGGTCCGGTCCCAGCAGCAGACTCGCTGGAGACTTCTGGGACCGCGAGGCGCCCCGGACATCCGGAGCTCTTCCAACCAGTATCAACCGCGAACGTAACAGCGCCAACGACGACACCCATTGCTGTTTCTGGATCTCATCTCCCTTCGGGGCCCGCGGGCGCTGGAGCTGTTTCGGAACCGCTGGTGCAGCGCATAGTTTCCGCGCCCGGGGAGGAAGTGATACGGCAACCGCTCAGTGTTAGCGATGCATTCTCTTCGACACGACTTCCACCGTCGCTCGGAGCTCAACCTTTATCGCAATCTTCGGCGGTTGCCTACGCCCCGCCTTCGTTCGGATCGTCGCCTCCGGATGCCTCTACCCGACCACTACCGCAAAAGCCCACCAGACGCACAAAAGCGCATGTCGCATCAGCGTGTGTGAACTGCAAAAAGAAGCACTTGGGCTGTGATCCAGCGCGGCCATGTCGGAGATGCGTTCTTTCAGGAAAAGAAGTAAGTGTCGATGGAGATTTCCGCTCAATCACTCTGGGAGAGTTTGCCCGCTCTTGTTGCCTCGATCCCACATGCCAGCCTGAAGCTTGCACCGTGATACTGAATGGGGATGAATGTGCTAATATCTCGGTAGGCTACATGTGTAGATGTCACGCATAAGAAGCGAGGGCGACCGCCGCTGAAGGCGGAAGAAGCATCCCTCAGAACGTATGCCGCACACCTGGATCGAGCAACTGCCGGGGAGCCTCATGGCTCTCAATCGAGACGGACACACATGCATCGAGCAACCTCCTCGCGGGAAATACGCCCTGTGACAGATCTGCAAATGATGGGAGGTCAAGCAGGAGCAATGGCCATGAGGGCCTCGTCAGGACATCCGCACCGGTGGTCTGCTTCGATGTATCCCCACGCCCTGGATCCTGCCATGACAATGCAAAGAAGCATCGGTCATCGGAGATTTTCCTCCTCTGGATCAGTTCAGTCGATGACGACAACATCACCGCCCACCTATGTGCCGATGCCTGCCGGGTACAATCCCGCGTTGGGAATGGGTCGCATGCCTACGGGAGCTGGAAGGCATCTGTCCTCTTACACCCACCAAGCATTGAATCCTGCTACGACCCCGCCGCAATACCAACAGCAATTTATTCCGATGTCGCCTTACGCGGAGGCCACGAGAATGGCAAATCGAATGCCGATGGGGGAAATGCCAGTAGGAAGGGATCCCCGTGAAGGGTACGGCGAATCGCCGGTCAGGCTTCCCCCGATCTATGCGCCGACGATGGGAACACCGGCTCATGTGTCGCAAGGCCATCGCTTAAGCAGTGACCCATACCCTGCAGTTTGGTCGTCGCCCATGCGAGAGGACTACTTGTCACAGGAACATCGACAACATATGCCACCGCACGGATATATCGAGCCGATTTCGCCGAACAGTCAAATGCGTCCGGGAGGATCCGATTCAGGATACGTCGATCCAGCTTTACGACACCTGGGATCCATGGTTCCTGGTACAGAAGGACAATCGCTACAATTGTCCCCTTCGCAAGCCCAAATGGAGCAATCTGCGGCTGAACCTCATTCACAGGATTCAAGGCCAGCCAAGCGGAGAAAAATGGCCTTGGATGACATGGTCAATGACTAAAAGCTATCATCATGTCGTCCTCCAGATACCCATCCTATTTCCATGCTCGAATAGCTTGATTTGAGGAGGCTCGGCTTGTAGCGGGTCTGCAACAGAGACGATCATGACGCACACTTTCTTTTGTGATATGCTTCGTTCTCGCTTACGATCTTTTTCATATTTCTGTTTATATATCCACCATCTTTCTCCTTCCTTTCATTTCCTATGTGTTCTGTCAACTCAGCATTTTTGAGCGCAAGAGCGCCGCCCGTCTAGCTACGACCCATTTTTTTTTTCCCTTTGTCTTTCCCTGGAGCGGCATGATTGATCTACTCTTGATACTATGTTTCCTATATTCTGTTGTTCGACGCATAGCGTGTTGCAGCCATTCTTTCAAGATACACTCAATGTTTTCTGAATACTCGGTTTAACTGTCATAGACGGCGTTGTGGGATTCCTAGCATTTCAACATCCACGGTTACTGCATTGCTGCATTTGGTTGGGATAAGGAAAAGATCTATTGTACCTTAATTGGATTATATGCCAGGCTATGTAGACGCCGGTGCTAATGTGCTGCTGGACAGATCCTTAATTCAAGTGTGGGGTGCTTTGGTAGAAGTTTTGAAGTCTGATTTGTGTTAACGATGTTGACACCCAATCCATACGTCACGCATAGCTGATATTCCCCGATCATACAATTCTTTATATCCTAGTAGTCCGGTTGCGAATCTGAGGCTTATATCTCTAACCTTCGGAAGTCATCTGGCTACGCCGCTACCTTGGCCGTAGCAGCTGCTCTGTCTAGATATGTCGTGGACTCGAGGTGGCTGGAGTGCGCCTTTCAAGAATCGAGGTTGGCAACAGCAGACTCAGTAGTCTTAGTTTCGAATGAAGCATTGCTCAGACTTGGCTATTAAGTGACCTACCTGCTCAACCGTCAACCTTAGTATGGCGCAGAAGGTACCAGCCTAGCTGCCAAATTCACCTCAGTGGAAAGGCCAGGTTCAGCCTGTATACCGAGACCAAGGGTGTGCATTTTCCAACACAACCTCACTGGGCCAGATGGAGAGCGTATCCTGTATATCTGATCAACGTTATTTGGAGCGCTTTCTCTTCTCCGCTGCGACGTCTTCATCTTGGAGTACCGGCTGGAATCAACAACTGACAGAATCAATGTTTGATAGAGCTCTGAACTCTTGAGATCTCCCTCCACTGTCAGGTGAGAGAGCCTTTGTCACGGGACTTGTCGGCTCTTTGTTCTATTCTTCTACTAGGCAGAACCCGGCACTGTCTTTCTTCCACCCAGCATCCGGCAGATGTTATCCATAGACACTCTTCTGGTTTACTTGCCTGCGAGATGCATCCAATGCGTTTCTTATTTTCTACGAAGACTCGGAATACACACCCAATCAGCTGGCGAACAGGGTGCTCTAAGCTAGAAATGCTTCATATCCCCCCCCCCTTCCCCACAGCACAAGGGAATAAACCGAGTCCGGTCCGCTCGTGGAAGAACGAATTTCAAAGGTGACCGAACTTGCACATATCACCCCCCCTGTTCCTGAGCCTGCATTTGTCCTCAGCATGCATGTTTGCTCCATGACTCACAAAGACTGATTGGTCACTCCAACCATGTGCAGACACGCAATAGATCACTTGCTCCCCACGGTGGATTTCGTGGCCGTGGCCAACTCCCGGGAGATGTTGGTTCCGTCTCCGCGGCGGATTTTCACTACGTGACTCGGATTGATGCGCATCCTAGTGAAGAGCCAGCCCATCCTCCACATTGTATGGATTTAAACTCCCTCTACGCTTCGTTACAGAATAGTATCTTACCGTTGCCACCGCATCCTATGAGATTCCAGCTCCTCCATCCTTCTGAGGGCATGCAGCATCATTGAACCACCAGAGCAGTCCCCCCCTCCCCCGTCTAATCCGAACACATGTACTGGCTACCTATGTACGGGACCACGTATCAACCTGCAGACCGGAAGTGAAAGAGGATCCTCCTTTCCGGGGACGGGGGGGGCTCGGAGAGAACCCAAAACCCCATGGGTGCTTACCACCTGTCGCCTGTGGTTTCACTCCACGTTTTGTCAACCCGCAGGCATGGCATAACAAAGCGGACCAGAACAGAAAAACAAAGAGTATGTCGGAGACATGAGGCGGCCCTTCCCTGTTGCCGCATTCGGAGAAGCCTGTGTTTTGGGTGCTGTCCGCATCCATGGAAGAGGCGTTTTGAATGGGGCCGTCCGGGATACAGCGGGTATTTATTGGCCTCGTGTGACTCCTTTCTTCACGAGTGCATGAACTACTCTATTGTTCGATGGTGTGGTGGGTTCTTCACTTGTTTGCGTTCGATGTGAGGCTGATTCAGGTGATCTACGGATTGTGTGGTGGGTGGGCACGGCATTGGTTTCTTGATTTTCATGGATTGAAGATCGCGTTGGTGTCGTTACTATTCGAAGGTAGAGTTGCAACTCGCGAAAGGGTACTTGGTTATGCTGATTGCGCATTCTAGGGAATAGCGATTTCGCCCTTGAAATGTCCACGATGGAAGAACCATTTTGAGATATGGATATGAGATGCTCACCACTTGTGAACCGGATCGCACAGCACTTGCCATGAGGGTTTCCACTGGCATAGAACATGGACCACTAGGGGCATCAATTGCGATGCACGTGGATCTCCGATCTCGATTGTCATTGGTGATAGACATTCAGGGCTGAAGGTCGACTGAGCAACAGCTGCAGGAACTGGGGTATATTGGGAGGTGATATGCTTATGACATGTGGCCAATCCAGATGATGTAAAACCTGCTGACAGATGAAAACTAACTTAGGGGTTTCCCTAACTATGATCCCGAATTTGCCTTTATTTTTTGGGCTAGAACGCCTGCGCGGCCGATGCCAATCAAGGAAACCTTGACGAGTGCGTTTCACCTTCCATCGCCTAGTTCAACAAAACTCCGAGGTCCACAAATCATTCAAAATGGCTGGATCTCTCGTTAAATCAATGTCAGCTTGATTATGGTTAGATTCCATTAGCGTGCTCCAGACATCGACATCTCAACAGCGTTGTCGTGGGCGGGCTGAGCACAGCTCGGAATCACTCCGCTACGGTTACGATATACATAAATATGTTATCTAAGCTCGCTTATCATAGATTTGAACCAAATTGGCATGCCGCTTTGATGCATCGTCTAAACTAATATGTGGATGGCGACAGCAGCGATCAATCAAGCAAGCGCTTGTGCGACTTAGCGTTGAATGCTGTCATCGGCCCCTGCGATCGTGCAATCAACATCTCCTTACTAACATGAACACTCATCGCCACAGAGATAACGAGAAGCCTGGTTACTCAACATCGCATGCCTCCAGACAGAGCGTTGTTGTTGTGTATCAATTGATACCTTAACCTCACTCATATTTTCGATATATGCTGCCTCGCAAGCCTTCAGAACCCAGCCCTAACTGTGCCTGGTGCCTGGGGTCAAGCAGATCGGCGCGGCCCGATATCCAGCTTCCAAAATGCCGACGTCAACCCACCTCAACTTTCTTTCCCCGCGTTCTTAGTTTAAGCACCTCATTTACTCTAGCATGTCGCCTTCCATTGAGCCATGCAAGATGAGCGCATCCAAGCAATCGCGTCATCAAATTCTTCAATGAGCACCGTGTAGATAGCATCGCCGCCACCTCCCCTCCCCTTCAACCATGCTAATTTAATAACTACAATTGCCCCATCATAGACAAGATGTGAGCCAAAGGTCCGTCTTGATTGTCATCTTAGTCAAGGTTGATCGAATCATGGGTCTCAAAATATTCACCAAGTCGGCAGACATCGAGGCTGAGGAGCGCTCTGATGAGTTCAGCGTCATCAACGATGGCAATCTAAACTATACTGCTGCCGGGGGAGCCAATTCTTCCAAGTTGACCTATCAAGAAGCCAGCGGTGCTCCCATCGAGACCAAGTCTCCCTTGGGATACTCCGTAGGCGCGGTGACGGTGATTGGCCTCAACCTGAACCAAATGATTGGAACCGGTGTTTTCTCGACTCGTACGTTGACAATGCCACGATGCTTTTGATCTCAGCTAACAACATCGAAGCTGCAACGGTTCTCTCCGGAGCTGGCTCAGTGGGCCTTGCTATGTTTTACTGGGTGATTGGCTTTTTCATGGCCGGTAGCATGCTTGGAGTGTACCTCGAGTTCCTGTCATATTTCCCGAGTCGGTCCGGCTCCGAAGTGGTGTACCTCGAACAGTCATACCCACGACCGAAATACTTCTTTCCTACAGTCTTCGCCATGCAGACTGTTCTCTTCTCATTTGCCAGTAGTAACGCTGTTGGTATGTAGCCTGGGCAGAGGATCTTTCAGCGCAAGGGCTCATGATTTTCGCAGTGCTGGCCAACTATCTCTTCAAGCTCGCCAATGTGGATTCAACCGCATGGATGCAGAAAGGCGTCGCAGTGGCTGCGTACACAGTTGCCGTCCTTTGTCAGTTATCCCGACATTATCTTCCCCAACACTTTCCTCTAATCTTTGGAATTAGTGCTGGCTTTTAACACGAAATGGTCGCTTCGGCTGACTGATGCCATCGGATTCGTCAAGACCATCACACTGATCTTGTAAGTTCGGCCTTTGTGTATCGGCGCGAAATACTGACCGAAACCCAGTATCGGAGTCACCGGGCTCGTGGTCCTCGGCGGGCACACATCTGTCAAGGATCCCACCGTCAACTTTCGGGATGCCTTCGCTGGAACTTCGGAAGCGTCAGTATATGGTGCCACGAATGCCCTGGTCAAGGTCATGTTCTCGTACGCTGGCTACAACAACGCATGCAATGTGGCGAACGAAGTCAAGGTGCGCGGTCTGTTTCCGGGTTGCTCGGCACTATATATACTGATTCTGAGTCTGGCTAGAACCCAACCAAAACGCTCAGCTGGAGCGCTCCAGCCTCGCTCTTCTTGGTCGCGGTGCTGTACATGCTTGCAAACATTGCGTACTTCTCTGTTGCGACCAAGGAGGAGATTCTCAACTCCAGCACGGTCGCAGCTGGCCTCTTCTTCGAGAAAGTTTTCGGATCGTCGGGGGCATCCCGGGCTCTCAACTTCCTGATCTGTCTCAGTGCCATGGGCAACTTGCTAGCTGTGCTCATCGGACAGTCTCGAGTGCTTCGAGAATGCGGAAGGTATGCTGCGTCAATGACTGTTCCATTCTCTGAGTTGAAGAAACCGCAAGCTGACAGCCTGGACTAGACAAGGCGTCCTCCCCTTCACGGCATTCTGGACCTCAACCCGCCCCTTCGGCACCCCCCTGGGCCCATACTTCGTGAAGTGGTTCCTCACCGTCATCATGATCCTGGCTCCCCCAGCGGGCGATGCTTTCAGCTTCGGTAGGCACCGCCCATTTACCACTAACCCCCCCCCCAATCTGAATCATAAACGAACTAACGGCGGGCATCCACAGTTGTGGATCTGGGCGTGTACCCCAGCAACGCATTCAACCTCCTCCTCGCCGTCGGGCTGCTTATCACCCGCCGCCGCCGCCAGCGCCTGAACATCCCTTCGTCAGGCTACCAAGCATGGACCGCGACGGTCGGCTTCGCCATCCTCTCCAGCTTATACATGCTCGTGGCCCCGTGGTACCCGCCTTCCACCGGCGCGGACGGCGGCGACGTGAGTTTCTGGTACGCGACCTATTGTGTCGTGGGTCTCGCTATGTACGTTCTGCCCCTATCTCCAACATATCGAATGTCTAGCCACCACTGCCCCCCTTTCCATCCCCTCAATCAAGTGCTAATCGACCACAGTGTCGCCCTATGCGGAGCCTACTACTACATCTGGATCAAGGTCCTCCCGCGCCTCGGCCGCTACGAGTTCCGCCAGACCCAGATCCAGGTCGACGAGGACGCGACGGCCAATAAGCTGGTCAAGGTGCCCGTGGACCGGCTGGAGGAGTGGGATCGGGAGCACGATGCGCTGGGCCGAGTGCGGCAGAGGGCTGCTGCCCGGACGGCGTCGAATGAGACGGGGGAGATTGTGTATGAGACGAAGGCATGATAGCGTTCAGAATATCTGTCTTATAGGCTGTGACTTCTTGGGGGGGGAGGGTGTGCTGCAGTGGATAGTGGGTAGTGGAGTGGTTTTGACTGTATATATGTCTTGATCCTTGTATTTACGCAAAAAGTCTTTTCTTGATGGAGCGTTCGAAACAATCATGAACCATAAGAATAGAGCAAAGGATCAAGCGATGTGTTCAGTCAGCAAGCATGGGTAGTGACCTCGGCACTTCAGTGACTACTAACGTCAAGCCTGCCTGCTGACCCAACCACGTACTCCTTCAACCATGGCCCAACAGGACAGAGAAAGACTACGCGACCCACTCCAACACGCCAAGATCAAAGATACATACACATACACATCCAGAGGTAAGAATTAGAATTAGGAACTAGAAACTATGATCATAAACACCATAACCCCGCCGAAACCGACCCAATCAGAAGAAAAGCCACATGCCCAGGCGCTTCACCTTCCCAAACAACCCCTTCTCCTCTTTCTTGAACCTCGCCAGGAACCCTCCTCCCTTTTCTTCAGAGGTCTCCGCCCCAGCTCCGTCCGGATACCCAGCGCCCAGCGCCCCATGCGCCGCAACATCGGCATCAGCATCCTCGCCCTCGATATGCGCCAGGTTATACCGATCGGTCATCAGATCCATCTGGTCGACGCGGACGAACTTGGTGCGCTTGAAGAGCTTCCAGCCGACGAACATGACGAGCATGATGGGGAGTTCGATGTAGTACGAGACGAAATCCACGGCGTGGAAGCTGGGGCTGAAGCAGGACCAGCCCTGCACGAGGATCAGGACGGCGTTGAGAATCACCGCCAAGATGGGGCCGACGGGGTAGGTCCAGTTCTTGTAGGGGAGGAGGTGCTCGAGGTTCTGGTGGCGGATGCCGGCGCGGAAGCGCAGGGAGGCGACGCCGATGAAGAGCCAGGAGAGTTGGTTGGAGACGCCGACGATACTTTGGCAGAAGTGTTAGAATTTGGGGGAAAGAGGTGGGACAAGGGGGGGAGGAAGGGCTTACTTCTGAAGCCACGACCACAATTGGCCGGCGCCGATGTAGCTGGCGCCGAAGCAGAGTCCGCTGATCACCGAGGTCGCCAGCACGGCGACCCACGGGACCTGGAACCGGTTCAGGTGCCCGAAGACCCGCGGCGCGTAACCGTCGACCGCCAGTGTGTAGAGGAGGCGCGAGCCCGCGAAGAGCGCGTGGTTGGCGGCGGAGATCACGCTCGTCATGATCACCGCGTTGATGAAGCTGCCTGCCACGGTGCTGCCGGCTTCGACGAAGACGATCGTGAACGGGCTGGTGGCCGTCGTCTTGGAGGAGAGGCCCGGGTAGTTGTAGGGGACGTCCAGGCCGATCAGCACGATCGAGACGATGTAGAAGAGGACGATGCGCCAGAAGACGTTGCGCACGACCCGCGGGAGCGTCTTGGAGGGGTTCTTGGTCTCGCCGGCGGTGATGGCGATGGATTCGGTGCCGCCGCTGCGGGAGTGGTTAGTCTCGCGTGGGCTGGAATTGCGCTGTGGCTGGGGATTGTATGAGGGCAAAGAGAGGGGAAACCATACTAGGCGAAAGACGCAGTGACGAAGACAGAGGCGAATCCTCCGATTCCACCGACGAACGGAGCTTCCCCGGTGTAGAAGAATTTGTTTCCGATATAGGTGTGATCCTTGTTTCCGCCGCAGTTGACAACGATACCGAGGATGATGAAGATCTATGGTCGAATTAGCACACTATCCAGTGCATATCAGATGCTGCACCAAGATGAGCACCAATATGAAGAACATACGATAATGGTGACGACTTTGAGCAGACTCAGCCAATACTCGATCTGCAGCACAAACCAAAGTTAGCCAATGAATCAACACCGCATCCACGGCGAGACAAACCTCTCCGTAAACCTTCACAGACATGACATTCAGGAAGATCACCACAAACAGGAAGATCAGACTGATCGCCCAGCCGGGAAAGTTATCCGTCCAAAACTCGAGAACCAGCTGCAGAGCTATAATATCCGAGGCCGTGGACACAGCATCGTTGAACCAATAGTTCCACGTCAGAGCGAAGCCCAGAGCATCATCGACGAAACGACTAAAGACGAAGTACCCCCAATCCTCTGTTAGCCTCAATTGCATTGCGCGCGCACCACGAAGGATGTAAGCGAACCTACCCAGCAAAAGTACAGAACGAGCCCGCGACGGGGATGAAAGCAGCCATCTCACCAAGCGACAGCATCGTCACGTAAACGATGGCACCGCAGATGATATAGGAGGTAAGCATGGACGCCGGGCCACCGGTAGCCAGCGACTTGCCCGTTCCCAGAAACAGGCCCGTGCCGATGGTGCCGCCGATGGCAATCATCTGCACCTGCCGCGCAGAGAGCTTGCGCGCCAGCCGATCCGCGCGGACGAGTTGCGCGTCTGCATCGACGAAGCCGCCAGATGCGCCGGGCCCTTTGGCCGGGGGAGCTCCTGCTTCGGCAGCAGCAGCAGGCTGCTTCTCGATGTCATGGGCTGCCATGGTTGTGTCTTAGGATGAACAAGTTTGTGAAAAGCTGCAATGTTTCCATGTTAGTACATCCACAATGGCTGTAGGAGAAGGTAGGTAGGTGAGGTGAAGTGAGGTGAGGTGTTATAGTTGCTCACCGAGTATAGAGCAGACCAGCCCGTCCACCAATGACGATGGACTTCCCAAAGCAGTGCCTCAAATACCACGTGACTTAGGAAAAGTGGAAACCGCCAGACAGAACTAAGCCGAGAAGACCAAGAAAAACCTGGGCTAAATCTGCAGTCCAGATCGGCGTTTCAGCGCTATATGAACTGTTCAAACCTCAAACCTCCTGGGCAAAGACTCGAACCAGGGAAAAAAGAAGTACATCTTCAAGCCGACAGCTCTCGCACCGTCTTATTCTGCAATTGAAGTTTTTGCTGTTAGCGGATGGCGTGATTGAAAAGTCTTACGTAGCAAGAATGGAATTGGCCATCACCGTTGCAAATTGTTCGATGGAACTGCCGATGCAAAGCGGACCGGGACCCACTGCTCGGCTGTCAGCCACGTGATTGGGAATCCAAGATCAGATAGAGTTATCGTGCATGCGCAACTTTAGATACGAGCGTCAGATCGAGTTGATAGGTGGATGCACTATATACATACATACAAGATATTAAACCAATGAAAATGCTTTTGAGATTATCCGCTATGTAACAACTCATATAAGAAACAATATCAGACACAAGGATATACCCATTGCAGAAGACAACCGTGAAACCTCCCAGACAAACTACCCCAGCAAGCCTGCAGCCAACGATTCCAGATCCTCCAAGGTCTGGATCTGCTGCTCGGGCTCTTTCCGGGACTTCTTGGCCTTCTTGGACTTGGGCTCGTCGTCGCTGTCGTCGTCCATGAACCACTTCTTGGGACGAGGGGCCTCCTCTTCCGCTTCCGATGCAGAGAATCCGCCGTCCCTGTCGCGGTCGTCGTCCTCCTTGTACGGAGCCAGGTAAGCCACCCTCTCCTCGCCCTCGCCCCCTTCCCCTGCTTCCGCAGCCAGCAGCTCGCGCTCGCGGGCCTTGCGCTTCTCCTTCTTCTCGCGCTTCTTCTGCTTGGCCACCTCCTTGTCCTCCACATCCGCCCGCCGCGTGCGCTCGGCCTCCTCCGCCAGGAAGCGAGCCTGCTGCTCCTTGGCATCGCCCTTGGCCTTGAAGTCTTCCTCGTCCTCCATTTCGTACAGCTCGTGGGCGTTGCCCTCGTCGTCGAAAACGAGTTTCGATCCCTTGCCCTTGAACTTGAGCAACTTCTTCTTCGACTTGAGCAGCTTCTCCCGGCGCTTGGAGTCGATGACCAACGCCTGCTTGCCATCCAGCTGAACCACCTTGGTCGGCTTCTTCTCCGCACCTGCCTCGTCGTCATCCTCCTCCGAGCTGGATCCAGCGCCCAGATCCTTATCTCCAGCTTCGAAGCGGCGTTTGACGAACAGGAAGTCATCATCCTCATCGGCATCTTGCGTGGCGGTGTTGGGCTCGACCATCGTGCCGTCATCGTTGATGAGTTTCGAGTAGTGCTCGGCCAACACATCCTGGTTCCGGCGCTCGAACATGCGGTCATACTTGGTCCGTACTTGGGGCTCTTCCTTCTTGGCCTTCTTCTTCTCGCCATCTTCATCCGACTCGTCCTCGCTGGAAGCGTAGGCGGCCAGACGGGGCGCGTTCTTGCGCTCCTTCGTATCCTCACCCTTGATGAACTTGATGCGGGGCGCACCAGGAAGACCCAGACTAGCCGCAAACTCCTCCAGCTTGAGATTCTTGACGTCGAACGTCTCCTTGTCCTTCTGAACGTAGATAGACTTGACATAGGAAATGAAGGCCTTCTGGCCTAGATACTTCAACTCGGGGTCCTTGAAGCACATATTCTGCAATTGGTCCTTAATGCTCTGCTGCTTGTTCGCCTTCACGTTGATACGTTCGACTTGAACCTTCTTCTGCTCCAGACTCTTCAACATTCCCTTCTCCTCGCTGGGGTCCAGGAACAGTACCGCGCGGCCGTCGCGCTCGTACCGTGCCGTACGACCCACACGGTGGATGTAGGTATCAGCGTCCTCCGGGCAATCCAGCTGAATGACCCAGTCAACAGCCGGGAAGTCCAGCCCGCGCGCAGCGACATCGGTGGCAAAGAGCACGGCGTGTTGTGCCGACGAGAACCGGGTCGTGATATCGAGTCGGCCGCCCTGCTTCTGTCGACCGTGAAGGTGCATCAAGGGAATACCGGGCTGCATGTGCCGGAAGGTTTCGTAAACGAACCGCACCTGCTTGCCGGAAGAGAGGAAGACAATGGTTTTGGTTTTCAGGTTGCTTCGGATGAAACTCCACAGGACATCGAGCTTCTGCGCGAGGGGAGTGACGACGTAGTGTTGTTGGAGTTTCGAGGGGGTGGCGGAGGAGGCTGCCTCGTGGACAGCCACGTATTCTGGATCCTGGAGACTCAACCGCGCCAGGTCGGAAACCTTCTTTGTCTGCGTTGCGCTGAAAAGCAACGTCTGGCGCTCCTTCGGGAGATGGCCGATGATCGCGTCCACGGTCTTCTGGAATCCCATATCCAGAATGCGATCCGCCTCATCCAGAACAAGCATCTGTAGGTTGTATGTATCGAACAAAGCGGTCTGATCCAAGTGCTGCAGCATCCGGCCAGGCGTACAGACCAGAATGTTCATCCGTCCCAGTCTCTCCTGCTCCTCACGCAGACTCTTTCCACCGATGACGAGACCTGCAGAGAACTGGTGGTAGCGACCAACTTTGCGGAGGACTTCGAAGATCTGGATCGCGAGTTCGCGGGTCGGCGAGAGAACGAGGGCGCCCAAGCCGTCTTGCTCCGCCCATTGTTTGCGGTAAAGGTTCTCGAGAATAGGGACGAGGAAAGCCAGAGTCTTGCCGCTTCCCGTCTTCGCGGCGCCTAGAACATCGCGGCCTTTGAGCGCATGACTGATCGCACGGGACTGAATATCGGTCAGGGTCTTGTAGTGAGATGAGGCGAGTCCGGAGGCGGTCGGTTCAGATAGAGGCAAATCGGTAAATGATTTGATCGAGTCCTTGACATCGAGCTCTTCCACTCGCTGGATGAGGGAAGACAGATCGTCTTGGGCACGCTTGCGCTTCAAATTACCGGCCCGTTGTGGTTTGGCTTGCTTTTTATCACGAGAACCGTGAGTCGGAGCCATAGTGGGCTAGTCTGGAAGATCGAATCCCACAAGTGCGTCCACGAAGAGCAAAGGGCGAGAACTGGTATCGTGTGGGAACAACAGTAATGAAACAATGATTTGGTGCTGTTCAGAAATGCGAATCTCGGTCTCCGGGCGGTGAAGCAACTTTTTTTCTCTCTCTTTTTGGTTGCCAGGCGGGCGTTCGCCGATGACTCAGCTAGCGATAAGCCAATGCTTATCATCGATCGCCATTCAACTTGCAGACACACGACCAGTGCGACCCTGAGGAGAGCTGCTTATTCTTGACCTGGGCCCCCAGAAATCAAGTATCATGGCCTCCGAGGAACAAGATGCGCTGGACGCTCTCGAGCGGGAAGCGTCCGATTTTGACAAGGTGCCTTCCACGCTCCCCCCCCTCATCCCCATTGACAATTCCGTCGCTGACGCTAACTCCAATCGCAGGATGCAGAGATTGATCGGATTAGGAAAGCTTTTGTCTTGGACGCGTAAGTTGCGCGCATCGTACTGCAAGAGCTCATATGTGTCAAAGCTTGGTATCTTGACGCTAATCCGCGATGGTTGAGATAGATACGCCGTCCTCGACCTACAGCCGGGAGTCACAGAGAAGGATATCAAAATGTGCTATCGCAAAAAGTCCCTTTTGATTCACCCGGATAAGACCAAAAACCCGGCCGCCCCCGATGCCTTTGATCGTCTCCAGAAAGCGCACTCCGCACTCATGGACGAGAAGAAGCGCGAATACCTCGACGAATGCATTGCGGATGCGCGACGACTGTTGATCCGCGAACACAAGTACACCCTCGACTCCCCGGAGCTGAAGACGGAAGAGTTCAAGAAAGAATGGCGTCAGATGACGGTCACGGTGCTCTTGGAAGAAGAGGCGCGGCGGCGCAGGCAGGCCAAGGCCAAGCTGCAAGAGGAAGGACGCGAACGGCGCAAGGAAGAGGAAGAATTGGAGGCACGGAAACGAAAACGCGACCAGGACAAAGCCTGGGAGGATACTCGCGACGAACGGATTGGCAGCTGGCGCGACTTCCAGAAGGGACATAAGAAGGATGGGGACAAAAAGAAGAAGAAGAAAATGAAAGTGCTGGGATGAACATGCCCCACCACGAAGCCGGATATTCAGCAAGCACCGGCGATTGACTCTCTGGAGGTTGAGAGCTTCAATTATGGGGACGATAGTATTAATGAAACCTATATACCATAGTGTTTGCCTTCAGTGTTTGTGCTGTGGGGCTTTTTGTCAACCACTGTACGGAGATACGTTCAGTGACTCTAGATAAAATCCACTCAGCAGAGGCACCGCCACCAGGGTGAGGCAGAGCATGTATTCATCTGATGTCCTTCCCTATGGATGGTCTATGGAATCGCAGGCTGTACGGAGTAGACGTCCCCGGAAAAGAATACAACCACGAGCAGCTGGAGCATAAACAAGGGGGTGTTGCTCGCCACACACTCTCTATTCAGCTCTCCATCAAAATCAACAGTCCTGGCCCAGTATATATGCCCGTGAAGACATGCACCAAAGAGAATACCCCTTCAATCAATCCATAGTCGGAACAAAGCGAATGAATTAATTGCATTGATATCCGATCACACGGCGATAAGAAGGCGGTGAGCCGCGGAGGAAGGAAGTTCAATGCGGGGGGCAGAAAGAACATTCCAGTTCAGTCCCAGCGGCAGTGGCAGTGGCACCCCAGGCAGCGTCACAGCCTTCCGCCTTTCTGTCCTCCCCCAAACCCTCAATCAATCAATTGACCGACTCCAGCCCATTGAACAATCACATTCAGGGGTTCGCAACTTTGTATCATCTACTTGCCATGTCCTAGACTCCCTCTACATCCCACACACCTCTTCTCATACATTTCTTCCCATTGCATTGCTTCTACACATCACGATACCTTACTTGTACTGAGACGGTACTAGTCCCCACGAACTTAGCCTAGGCTGGCACTCCGCGGCGGCATCAACCACACCTGTTTCGGCCGCCCTAAAAAGCAAGCTGATAACCACCGATCCCATCCCGAGTCATCGCTACCAAGCCCCTCCACCTCCTCCGCTGCCCTCCTTTACCTCTTTTTCGCCTTTGTCTCCTTACCCTACCACCCCCCCCCCATCCCAAAGGGCCCCAGAACCATAACCATGTCCTCCGAACCGGCCACGTCTCAACCAAATGGCACCTGCGCAAGCGCACTGGCAGCCGCACCCCACACTCCTACGGCATCCTACCCCGCCGCTGCGGCCGATGATGCCGAGCAGCAGGCGACAACAGAAGCCAACTCAATCCCTCTCAGGACCGACGCGACGACTACCAGCAAAGACAAAGACGATGATAATAACAATGACGATGAGAAAAACACCACCGCACCCCCACCTCCACCACCACTAACGACCACCATCGCCGCCCTGCACGACCAGATCCAACGCTTCCTCTCCGAATCTCACCCCGCGGACTCCCTCCTGGCCGCCGTGCAGAAGCAAACGCGCGTGACCCTGGACGTCTTCGCCGCGGCCCTGGACACGTTCCCGCTCGAGAACCTCTCCCTCTCCTACAACGGCGGCAAGGATTGCCTCGTGATGCTCGTGTTGTTTCTCGCGAGTCTCCACAATCTGCCGACGAGGACGACGACGAGCCAACAACAACAACAGACACAAACCACACAATCACAACCACAAGCACAACCACAAGCACAATCACAACCACAAATACAAACAGATGCACAACCACAACCACAGACCCCGCCGACAGACAACACCAACAACAAACTCAACTCTCTAACCTCCATCCCCGCCATCTACGCCCTCCCGCCCGACCCCTTCCCTGAAGTCGAGGCGTTCGTCGCCTGGTCCGCCCGCCACTACCACCTCGACATGGTCAAGTACACCACCGACCCGCCGCGCACCACCATCCGCTCCGTCTTCGCCGACTACCTGGCCCAGCACCCGGCCGTTCGCGCCATCTTCGTCGGCACCCGCCGCACCGACCCCCACGGCGCCCGCCTGACCCACCAGGACTACACCGACAGCGGCTGGCCCCAGTTCCTGCGCTACCACCCTGTCATCGACTGGCACTACACCGAGATCTGGGCCTTCATCCGCCACCTCGGGCTGCAGTACTGCGCCCTCTACGACCAGGGGTACACGAGTCTGGGCGGCACCGCCGATACGCGGCCCAACCCCAAGCTGCTGCGTCAGGGGACGGAGTCTGAGGAGTCCGAGGCCAGCAGCGCCGAGCAGTCGCGGTATCTTCCGGCATATGAGTTGACCGAGGACTTGGAGGAGAGATTGGGTCGCAATTGACGTCTGGTGGGCATTTATCATGTGCATTCCTCGGGTACCGGGAGTCGACCGGTTCAGCGTGCATAGTAGGAACTTTGTGGGACGGATTGCCTACCGTCCTATGAAATTCATGGCATTGTCAAGGTTCTCACCGAAATGAGTTCGAGGGTAGATGGCTTCTCCTTGACCCTTAAAGTTGATAGACACCAGCATTAGCAGTGCTGCTTGCTACGTGCAGGAGGACTTTGGTTTCGCAGTATCATTATCACTATTATTCCCAGCCTGTAGACTGCGTTGATAGTTTTATGGAGTCGAAAGGAGTAACCATGATTAGACACATACAGGAATGCCACTTTTCCACTCAGTCCCTTCGCTTCATGATCCCTTCACCCTTCTCTCCATGAGTACCAGAATGGCCAGGTTGTAAGAGATACAAACTCCTAAATCAGACATCATTCTGCTGAACATACAATCGTGGCTGTCGTCAAGAAATGAAGAACAAATAACACGCAAACGGCAAAAGCTCAAGAAGACGGACAAAAGCAATGCAGCAAACATTAAGGTGATATGACATCTGAAATGGATGAGGCAGTCGAGACTTGTATCAGTCATCCATCGTGGTTAACATGTGGACCTCTACACATACAGTTAGAAAGGCGATACGTCTCAAAGGACATGGCGCATAGCACAGCCTTTCATGCCTCTCAAAGGTTGTTCGCCATTGAAGATAGGGAAAAATCGGAATCTTGAACAAAAAGAGGAAAGCGAGAGATAAAAGCAAGCGCACATTGCATGGGGAAGCAAGCGTATTAGGCACGGTTGACATTCAATGCTCAGATGACCGAGCGGGGTGAAGTCACAATAACCTCCTTGCGTGCTGAGATGGGAGACACGGAACCAGCCTTGACGTTGCTCTTGCGAGGGCTAGACTGCTCGGAGCGAGTCTTAACACAAGGAGTTGCTGGAAAGTTCATCTTTGAAGAACCGCCAGAGACGTTGTCAGTCCAGGCATTGCGTTGCCCTCGCCCGAGAGGTGTGTTCTCCAAGGCTCTTGGCCCGCCTTTGGATGACCAAGAGTTGAAGCGCACGTTCCCCGCCTGGCTCTTCATCAGGGGATACCTGCTTGTATCGTCAGCATGCCTTGGGAGGGAACAGAGACATTCAGTAACGTACGATGGGGAGATGGATGTCGCAGGGGTCCAGGTAGATCCCACACCGACTGGAGACACACCGACTGGAGAGGCGTAGCTGGCCTGCGAGTTGGGACTGATATGCGACACGCCCTGTTGAATACGGTGCAATGATGGCGAAGGGGTGGATCCTTGCACGACCTCAACCGAGTAGTTATACTCCCCAGCACGGTATGCGCGTCTCTCGTTGCTTTGCTGCTTGAGAAGCTTCTGGGCCTTCGTATCCGCAAAACGAAGAAGCAATTTGACTCCATCCTTGGAGACGACGTTATGGAACTCGCCCAACACCTTCTCTGCAATGTCACGCGTTTCAAACCTATGGCTCAAAGTCAATCACGACTCGAGGCTCACGCCGCCGTTTCGAAACACTAACCGAGCAAAGCCAACCTCCTTGCTCACTCCGGTTTTCTCATCGCGGCTGATCTTCTCCGAGACCACACGATATGGCTCGAAGTGACGACGAAGATCCTATGATAAAGTTTAATTAGTACAAGCTTCTTCTTTCGGGCACAAGCATTCTCACAGCCTCTGTCCACTCGATCGGAAGGTTTGTGCAGTAAATGTTGGTCGAAGACTTATCCTCTAGATCTTTGAGCCTAGAGTTGCGGGATTTCTAGAGAAATATCAGTGACCAGGTAGCAAACCCTTCGGAGAGACAACAGTACCTGAGCAAAACTGGCCTGGTAGCCAAGGTAGAAGAAACCGCGGATGCAGTTCTCGCAGGATTCGAAGTTGTAGTACTGGACGAATCCAAATCTGGAACACTGTTAGAGAGGATATCAGGACGAGAACACAGACAAACCCTTTGCAGAGGCCCGTGTCCAAGTCAACAATAGCTTTGCAGCGATCTATTTTTCCGAAGCGGGAGGCATAAGCATGCAACATATCATCAGTCGTCTCCGGAAGAAAGCCTCGAATGTAGACATTGGTAATCCCCTCTCGATTCTCTAGACACTTAGCCAGAGTCAGATCAGATGGGTTTGTCCACATGGCGGGCACCGCTCGTGGGATGGGTGGA
This sequence comes from Aspergillus fijiensis CBS 313.89, assembly GCF_003184825.1. Classification (NCBI taxonomy): domain Eukaryota; kingdom Fungi; phylum Ascomycota; class Eurotiomycetes; order Eurotiales; family Aspergillaceae; genus Aspergillus; species Aspergillus fijiensis. Next base: position 608,482 of record NW_024468993.1, on the reverse strand, counting down.
TCTTGCTGCGTCAAACTCTCGAGATCCTGGAGAATATACCCCGTCGGAGTCTTCATCATCTGGAGAGGTAGACATGTCCCACTTGGCTGAGGAAGGCCATTGAATCCGAAATTCGACAAGCCAGGTCCTTCCAGACCAGCATTGGGGTTGTGAAAGTAGTCGCTCGGGGGAGTTGGCACCACCGGACAAGGCGGGGCCAAGCCGGAGTAGAGGCCATGTGCAGGTAAATACGGGCCCTGGTCAAGAGGCAGTCCGCTGAAGATAGTACCATTCGGCAGAAGAACAAATTGATTGTAGGGAGGTATCGCCATTGGCATGCTATTCTTGATCCCGTTGTACTTCGGTCCAGGCCTCTGGTTGTGATATCCCAGCCCACCGAAGAGAGAAGGCAAGCCATGAGAATCAGGCATCTGATTGGAATCAGAGACAGGAGGATGCATAGTAGCCGCCATCGGTAAGTTGACTTCTATCAGAGTATTAGCCATGGCCCGTTAGTAATAGAAGAAGAAGAAGAAGAAGAGAAAAAAAAAGCAGGAGTACTCACGATGATGGGTATAACAGCTCGGGAAATTCGGCGAGACAGAATCTAAGGCCACTGTGAACATATGCACCTAGGTTACGGAACAGAAGAAGTAGTGTAATACCTACACGATAAATGGGCTGGTAAGGAAGAAGATGTCGGACGTGAAGGCAATGAATGACTGCTGGAAGAGGAGGAATTGGTGGGGGTCTTGGAGGAAGCGTAGGAGGAGGAAAAGGAGAGAGTCATGGGAGTCAAGCTGGGAGACATTGGAGGAGAGAGCAAGAAAGAGGGCAGAATGGGAGGAATCGGCTGTTGCAGTTGCACTTGCTGTTCCTGCAGTTGCTGCAGTTGCTGCTCCTGGAGGAGGAAAGAACGCCTCAGGAGTCTATCGCAGGCACCGACACCTTCCCACCCTTCGCTCTCAGGGGAAGGAAGAGCAGCAGCCGTAGCAGAAGAAGGAGTCACGATCTCGTCAGTGACCTGCAGTTCCCGAGGAGTGACGGCTCCTGCCATTTTGATTAATTTAATCTCCTCGTCAATCGGCCTGCCACCATCACGCCAGGGAGGTAAAGCCATGACTGCAGTCAAGCTAACACAGACAGATAGACCACCACGGGAATTGCTTAGTTGAGTGTTGCGAGGGAGAGAGTAGAGAGAGATGGAGGGGGTGTGTGTGTACTGAGGAGGAGTGAGGAGAGTTGGGTTGGTTGCAGTGGAGACCAAGGACTTAAGAGTGAGAGATAGATTTTGCTTCTACTATGACATGCTCACTCATGGGCTCCATAAAAATTGTTTTGCACCCTACACGCGTCTACCCACTTAGCCTTCTTGTGGAATAAGAATGGGCCAAGCATTGCAAGCGCTGCTCATGCGATGTTCCTTTGGATTGACATGGTACGACAGAATGATGAGGATAAATGGCGGACACCGTCCACTTCAGTCTGAAGTTGATCATATTATGACATCTATACAGTATGGTGGACATAGGTAAAAATCGTTCATTTCTGACTCACAAAGTAGTTGATGTCAGTATTCGGAGATTGTACCCTTAGTCATGGATCAGATGTCATCTCAAATCTCTCAGGCTTCTAGTGCAGTCGCCGTAAAGCCTCTATCATAACCTTGACTTCGTCAACATCCGTCGCCCCCACGGACTCGACAATCTCATCCTGTACACTTGGTTCGCAGGTCAAGAACCGTTCTATTAATTCGCCGTCCACAAAACGATACGGTTCTTTGGCTTCGCGCACCATGCTGCGGAACCCACGGAACTCATTGAATGGAATGTTACCCAGAGACTCGACTTTCCCTGCCATGGTGGCTTGCAGACGCATCAGGAAGTCTTGATGTTGTGGGTTGATCACGGCAAATAGGTATATTGAGCCCTCGACCTGTTGTAGAGCAGTCAGAAGTCTGCACAATGATTAAAGTGATATCGAAAAGACAGGATGACATACCGTGCCCAGAAATGCTCGGGGAGTGACAGTTACACTCGCCAGTTGTTGTATATTGACAGGCCGGATTCGATTGACCATCTCCCCTAGCGAGATCTCACCGGTGACCTCCAACCTGCGCTTATCATCCTCTTCGACTCCGGTTCGATTGCGGCGAAGCACAATCAGGTTACCCTCGGCGTCACTCTCGAGGAAAGTGTCCTCCGCGATGCAGGCGACACCTGTGGCCCAGACCGTCTGGAAGTGGCGAGCGACCTCTGTCAAAGTGTCAGGGAGACCATCTTCCCCTTCCTTCCATTCTACCAAGCAGACACTCTTCATCAGATCTGCGACAGCGATAATATTGCCCGTCACCGTTACATCCACAGGCGCCGTAGAGGTCCTGTAACTGGCTAGTTTCTCCAGCTTCGTAGCTCCGAAATTGTTGTTGACTACCCTATAGACCACGACCTATTGATTGTTAGTATACGGGAAAGATCGCTCACAATTGCCTTTGGAGAACTTACAGTCTTGACGAGAGCCGCTACAATCTTCTCACCTAGCATGGCCAATGCGCGACAGGCACCTTTCACAGGCAGTTCGGCTACCTTGGCCAATTTCCGACCATTGTCAACCTCGAAGACCAAGATCCGACCTCGAATCGACTCTTCTCCCTCATCGTCCAGGTACGCTGTGCCAACGATGAAGCGATCCTTGGTCACCTCCCGACCAGTTTCATCTTTACCTGCTGTGAACTCGGCACGAACAACGCTCTCCACTAACTCCTCGGGTTGAAAGTCAAAGGAATCGAGGCGTCGGAACAGAATCTCATCCGCAAGGACAAACCTGCTCTGAACCTGCTCTTCGCCGTCTTTCAAGTTGCGTTCGATGGTGCCAATGCCAAAAGCTTTTTCCGAAGGTGAATAAGCGACTCTGCGGGCAGTGGCACCCACTGGAAGGGTCTGAATCTGCGTTGTCCGCTCCGTGTCCACCAGAGCGATCTTTAGATCGTGGCGCGTGGCAACAGCGATAGCTTCGGGATATGCCTCAGAGTTAAAGTGGCATATGCGAGATGCGCCCTCGGAGTTCACAGCGGAATAAATAATGCGACCTTCAGAACCATATATAAGGCTGGGGTTCTCGCAGGTTGCGAACACATTATAGAGCCCATCCCCTCTCGGGAGCTTCTTGAAGGTCGGCTGCTCAGAACCAAGGATGAGTTTGTTCATGCCTGACAAAGTGTAGTCTTTGATATCAAATGAATAGGTGATAACACTACCATCTGCCATCGAAATGAAAAGAGTTGATGGACTGTTCATGAGGACATCCGCCACAAGGACAGAGCGAGGAAAAGCCTCGCCTGCAGGGCCCAACGATAACGTGTGGAGGCCACTCAAGTCTTGCAGCTTCAAAACCGAGACCTTGGCCAACTGAGGGAATGCGACGATACAGACATCAGTGGGGCAAGAAGGGACCGTGACACCAGAGATCTGACTGTCGGCGCCGAAGTCTTTTTGGGTCACTACCTGCGGTTCAGTTTTAAGTGCCAGGACGGTCACCAGTTCACCGCCAACAACAAGGACCATGCATTCGTCGTTGGTTGAAGCAGCAGTGATCACCAGCTGGTCAGGTGGTGTCCACTCGTATGTGACCATGCCACTCTCGAGATCAGCTATCAGGACTCTTTGTTCGGTGACTTGTAATATCCTGCCTCCAGGTAGATTGGCGGCGAGAAGTGTGTTCTCTGAGAGACTCAGGCCAAGGAAGCCGTCAAGTTCCTCCACCTCACCCTCCGGACTAAACTGGAAAACTCGTGTTTCATCCACGAAGGTGACAAGGAGAGTGTCAAGGAATCCACCCGGGGCGGCTACTCGCAGCCCCCACAGATCGGTGATGTGCTCCATCTCACCCAGCACACCCAATTCCTCCATGCCGACGCCGCTGCGCACGCTTCTGAGGGTTCCGTCGTCAAAGGCACCTGAGCCAGTGACAATGCGGGCTTGGCCAGAAGAGAATTCGTGCGTTTGGCTCTCATTGGTACGGTTCCCAAGGTCCATAATTGTGAAGTCAAGAATCGGTGCCACATTGGAGAGCGTCTGAATCACCTCGAATGACCCATTTCCGATCCGAAGAACTTGAGAATCACCTTGATGGGAGCCGACAAAAATGATCCCAGCCCCAAGGTACACTAATACGGATGCCCGTGATGTGTTCCCTAAGTGATCCAACTTCCAAGACTGGACCTGACTGTTGGAATCCAGAACCAACATAAGCAGAAACAATCTTCCGTAATCATCAGCCAGCAGCCAGCGCTGACTATCCACACGCTCCCAAGCCACGAACACAGTAGCCTCATCTAAAGGGCGAGACACGATCTCATTGCTGTCAGTATCAACATACTTGATCGACGTTTCGCCCAGGACAAGAAGACCGCCTAGTCCAGTCAGTCACATACCCTTTCCAAACCAAGTTATGCATGAATGGGGGGGGGGGGGGGCACAAACCCAAAGGAGCGGGCACCGGTATGAGATGAGATGCTCCAAGATCGAGTTCCTCAGAAAAGCCATCTAGCAGCTCCTCAAACGAAGCATCCGCGCTCACGGTAGTGGTCGCCGCGCTGTAGTGCAACTCCCGGACCTTTAGTCTCACTTTCTTCTGATTATCCTCGTAAAGCAGCGCGATCCGGGGCAATCCTGACTGGACGTGCAAAAATGCCGAGGAGCGCACGAACAGCTCATCGATTCGGGTCGTTGTTGGCTCGCCAAGCTCACCAATGCGGGGTGCGTCTGGCCCTGAAGGCAAGGTGACCTGCCTTCCTCTCCTCTTACTGGGCAACTGCACGATGGGAATCACCGCAATGACGCCCTCATAGACTTCGAGCGTCATGAAACGGCCACTCGGATCGATCAAGCAACGATTGCCCGTCTGAGCCTCCCGCGAAGATGGGTCGGCGACATCCACATAGTTCCTCTCCGTGCGCACTTGATTCCTCGTATTGTCCCACGATAGTGTGCAGTAGGTGTAGCGGTCTGTGCCCACAACGAGGTGATCGGTGGACGAGTCGGCGGGAGCCGGAAGTCGGGCCAGCATCGTGACTCTGGCGAAGAGAGAGCACGAAGCGGCGAGGCTCAATCCATCGGGAGTGGGATTGTAGAATTCGAGTCGATTTGCCTTCCTGTCGAGAAATGAAAGACAATAGTTAGCCGCTGAACCGCAACGCAAAGGAACGTCTGAATTGGAGAAGCAAGGTCAACCAACGCAACAACCAGAACCTCCTCCTCCGGTTTCATGAACTGCAGCGTCAGCGCATGTCGTATGCTGCTTGCCCGGTGGATCGGCACAACGTAGGCCATCCTGGCGGTGACACTATTTCTCGGTGCTCGGTCGAGGCAAGTAACTGATTGCGCTTTTCGCTGTGGGGACTACTGCGGGGGTATGATAACGAGACAAGCGACGGATGTCCCGGGACAGTGTGAGTATTCAAGCGAGCGTGGTGGCAAGGTCGGTGCTCTCAGAATTGTACAAGTAACTGCATAACTTTGCTGCGGGCTGAACTATTCAAATGCGGACGGGGGTGGAATTGCCAAAAGGCCAAGAGGCTGGAATGTAGGATTAGTGATAGTGAAATGACGATGGTCGCGGCGGGTTCGTCCCGTTCAGCAGAGGATGGGCTAGCCTCTAACTCCGTGTTATGCCCGAAGATCGGTCTCTCTCCAGGCTTGGACGGCAACCAGCCTACTCAAGACAACATCCTCTCTATTATGGCAGAATATCCAGATTACACTCGACTTTCACACTTCATACTCGTCTACACTCCCATTTTTTACGCTTGGAATGACGACTGGCATTTAGGTCGATAAATGTAACAAACGAGGAAATCACAGAACCTTCCGAGGTAGTTCAAATAGAATATACAGTAAGTCACAGATGTTTCTCAGACTTGTGTAACCATGGGTCTCTATATAGCATTCTTGTGAATCATTATTTGTTGAAGGTCGAAGGAAGCTTTCATCATGATCTATCCTGGTTCCCTGCAAAACTCGATGACCGAAACTCGGCCGACACACCATACCAATAACTCTGCAGAACCAATTAATGCCGCAGAGAAGAACCAAACACTAGGCATACATGAGCCACGCCAAGCAACAAACCAAGAAATGCGGCGAAGTTTATATGCAAAGATCATCTAGACATGAAAAAATACGAAACAGAAAGTCGTATCGGGAGAAAGGATCACTATATCCTATGCACACCGAAAGAAATCATGACCACACATCTTCCTGGTAGCTACCGCTGCTGCGCATGTGCTTGACCATCTCTTCGCCCTTTTCGGCAGGAAGACCGCGCTGCTTGGCGATGATTTGACCAAGTACAAGGTTAACCTCACGCGCCATGTTCGCAGCATCACCGCAGACATAGAAGGTTGCCTTCTGCTTGAGAAGGTCGCTGACGAGTTCGGCATGCTCGCTCAAGCGATGCTGAACATACACCTTCTGGGAAGATTCGCGAGAAAATGCAGTGATGATCTTCAGCGAGTCCCCAAGCTGTTCCTGGTAAATCTACAGAAATTATTTGGTGAGTCTCAAGTGCATACTAAAAGGGGGACAGGAGAGCCAGAGCATACCTTCCATTCATCCTGATACATGAAATCCTCGTTGCGGTTGCGGCAGCCAAAGAACAAAACTGTGGGTCCAACCTTTTCGCCCCTGGCAGCCAAAGCAGCTCGTTCCTGAATGAAGGCACGGAAAGGAGCAACACCGGTACCAGGTCCGACCATGATAACAGGCCGAGAAGGATCAGAGGGCAGCTTGAAGTTCGAGTGACGAACATGGACAGGGACGTGGATACCGTCATACTTGTTGCGTGGACCGTTGATCTCGTAGGTCAGTCCGTGAGGGTCGGGAGAAGGATCGCCATTTTGCTTTTGCTTGAGTGCGAGAAGATAATTCGTCGTCACACCCTTGACAATATGAGAGGCACCAGGCAAACGAACCGACTCGACAACCGCAGTGACACTGATCTTATCTTTTTGCGCAAGGGAGGACGAGGAGATGGAGTAGTAGCGAGGCTGCAGCTTGGTGAGGCCCTCGATGAGTAGAGAGAAAGGCACGGCAGAGAACGGTTTGGGGGTGATGCTTTGAAGAGCCTGTGCGATGTTGAAGCACTGGTTCGAAATCTTTTCATGGAAATAATCCTTGTCGCTACCGAGACGAACGATTTCCGCCTTGCTCTCCTCATCGGGAGCAAAGGCGGCGAGAGACGAGACGAATTGACGAGAAACAGGGGCACAGACTTCCAGGTAGTAGCGAACAGCGGCATCGTACGTGGTAGGGGTGGGGATCGGGACTTTGGCAGTCACATCAATGCCCTTGATGTTGATAACCGTGTGTCTCTTTCCTTCGAGACCGAAAACTTGGAGGAACCGATCAACTTCCGCACCGGCATTGGTTGGCCAGATAGCGATGTGATCACCAGTTTGGTACGACAAGTTGCTTCCAGCAATACTGATTTCCATGTGCAGACAGTTGCGATCCTTGACAGTGAACAGTTCACGAGACTCGACGATCGGGGCGATGTAAGGGTTGTGGGCAGAGAATGGGCCTTTCGGGCTGCCTTCGAGGTGGCCTTTGGTGGCCTCACCAAGGTAAACAGAATCGTCCTCAGGGCTCAGAGAATCATCTTCGGCGACGGAGAAGACGGGCTCATACTCCGCCTCTCGCTCCTCCAGACCAATGGCTTCAGACAACGCCGCCCACATGGGCTCCTTCCATGCCAAGAAGTCTTCTTCCATAGTACCAGCGCCGTCATCACCCTCACCGGCAGTGCCAATCCGCTGAGCTCCGAGTTTCTGGAAAGCGGCATCCACGTTGCGGACCATCGAATTATAGTGCTCGTAGGTGTTGTTACCCAGGCCAAATGCGACATACTTGAGGGACGATAACGGCTTGTCATCGGCAGAAGCGCCGCTCTCAAAAGCGATATCCTCGCCGGTGAGGAACTGGTAGAACTCAACAGCGTTGTCGGTGGGTTCACCTTCGCCGTACGTGGCCAAAACGAAAAACGCAACCTTATCTTCGGGGAACTGGTCCAGGTTCTCATAGTCATAATCCTCAAGATCAGCGACCATGGTCTTGAGCCCGAATCGCTGAGATCCTTCCTTTGCCAATCGAGAGGCATAATCCTCTGCGGTTCCAGTCTGCGATCCATAGAAAATCACACAGTTCTTGCCAGTCTCCTCCAACTTTTCGACGATGTTTCTGGATTTGCCGGCCTTGGCGGCACCATTCAAGGCGGGACCTGTAGAGGCATAGGGGTCTTTGGCAACAGCCCAGTAGGTGCCCTTGGTGAAGTAGGCAACGCTACCCACCAAAAGCACCGCCAAGACTACCAAATCGAGGGTGTCGAGTTGCGCCATGATGACGGGGCTCTGTGGGCGATGCGAGAGCAGTAGCCCCGGTGGTTGATGTTGAGACTGGGTAAGCCTGGGCCGGAGGCGCAGACTAACTCGAGCGGAGAGACGGGAGGGCGCAAAGAAGGGAGGGAGCGGGGGGGGAAGTAAACGAGGGAAAACCGAAAGGTCCCTCAGGCTGAATCGAGTTCCCAGCAGCGATCACCAAAGGAATAATTCCAAGCAGGTGGCGTGCTCCAAGGAGGACTCCGGGGAGGGAGAGTACAAAAATGGAATGGAAAGATAGAAGGAAAGAAGGAAGAGGAAGAACGGAAAGGGAGAGAGAGGAGAAGACCAGGGCCAAGACCCGAGGAGGGTAAGATGAGGGAACCGTGGTCTGATCTAGGGAAAGACGAAATGCCGGTTAACTTATCAGTTGGCCTCAGTCACAAGCAGCAAGCATAAACAGACCGCCGGCGCATCCCAGAGCAATGAATGAGACGGAGGGGCGCCGAGAACCGGGCGGGAACTGTTGAGGGACTGATCGATAGGGTAGAAAATGGGTCCAAGACTCCAAAAGTCGACAAATAGTGGAGAGATTTGTCTGTGCCTCAGGCGAAAATGGCTTTTGCAAATTCAGTGCAGTGCAGTGCCAGTTGAGGCGGGCGGCCTTTCTCACTGTCCTATTCGGGGGGTCCGGTGCTTCGGAACTCGGACGGCTGGTGGGTTCAACCGTGCCGCTAATCTATCCTTGGCAATTGTTGCAAATTGCCAGGTGCAGTCATGCACTGGAGGTGCAGTCGTCGGACTCCGGTGATCAGACTGCCTGATACTCAGTACCTTGTTTAGGAGTTCCTCAATTGGACTCGAGTGTCTTTCAGATCCAAGGTGTCTCGCTTTCAAGTTAGGTTTCTCAAATTCTGGAATAGGATAAGATCGATTTGCTGTAAGAGTCCACAGTATGTGGTGATTGTCCTCAAGTTGGAAGGGTTGATCTGGCAAGTCACCTAGAAATCCTAGGGGTGGTCTTGAAAATTGGGCCTGTTCTACGAAATATATACCCTTCCTGATAATGTGAAGGTGTGGAGATATACCCCATGGGCCGACACTTTGACCGACAGACAGTTTGGTTCGGAAGGAGAATTCGGCCCTGGGATGAGCCTATGGCCATCCCAGAGACCCAGGTGGCGGTCGACTCAAGACCAGAAATGAATGTGAAAGGCGCCAAACAATCTGGGGGATCTCCCGAACGATGCTGCCGACCAAGAGGCCAACTAGCCGAGTTCCGCCTTTGTGGCAGTTTCTTTGCGTTGGTAACTTGGTATAGAGCAACACATGCTCACTTTTGTATACATAACTATTAGTTAATTTGTACACATAATTAAGCCAACTGTCCTGGCGCATTTGCGTATTGTACTGTATGTACTGTATGTCCAGTGCACGAGGGATCTGGCTGGTTCTGACTACGGCAGTGTGACTTGGAGCATCCCCGTACAACCACCACCGATGTAACTGTGCTTTAGACTGCTGCTTGTTCCGCGTGCCCCCCAAGGCTTATTGACGTTTCCGCGCCGCGGTAATTCCAGATGCCAGTGCCGTTCCCCGACCAGCCTCATCGCGATGGACGGATTCATTCCGCATATACACTGAACTGCATGCACATCGTGGTCGGGACAACATCTCCATATGGATGTCGCTGTAACAGCGCATCATTCTTCTAGAGGATTCCATCGCAGTATACAAGTTTAAAAGTAATATTTGTCCGCCATCTACCAATTCAGATGGCAGCATTAGTGAACCGCTAGCAAGTCAGTCTCGTGTCAGCAGTCGAAATCTCTCGTAAGACTGCTCGTCGTTGCCGGAGCCGGAGCCATGACAGCGACGGTTGGTAACCTATAGTGTGCACCGCTGAAGGGCTGTCTGGACCATGAAAGGTTTCAAACTGTTGGGTTTCTTCTATCGTCCATGTCCAGCCGATTCTCACTTGCGGTAATGCTATCATTCTCACGACCCTGGTCTGGTCCAGTGAAGATGATTCCAAGCTCGGTAGAGTCGCCACAAACATCATCTGAAGTTTGAGGCGATCACCTTTATCGGTGAGACTATGCATCCAGGTCCAGGCGGTCGCATTCGCCGCCCCCTTGATGTCCTCAACGTAGGTCGCCTTGCATTCGTGCGTGTTGTGTTTCACTTTCTCAGGTTGATCGCTTGGACGAGACCGGGATCTCCGGAAACTCAATAGCAGAGCAATTAATGTTTGTATGCACAGTTTTCAATTCGGATAATCAAGCTTATTTGACCATGATCCTCAATACCCGGTAACTACGTACCTCTTGCTTATTGTCCAGACGCTTGAGGCTCCCGTGAAGAACAGAGAACATACGAGGAAATTGGAACATGACAGGAAATTTAAACTCTCTCGGATGAGATACCTTATTTTAATCCTGTGATTTGATAGCTTGTATGGAGTAAGAGTAACTGAAAAGGTGGGCAAAGTATTGGCGACTCTTTGTTGGGAGAATAGAGAGAGAGAGATAGACAGAGATGATAGCAGTGACGTTCTCTCTCCTAAAGGTCCTCCGCACTGTTACCCATCTTCCCCGTGCTCCGAGCCTCTTTCGGTCGCGAACGAACCGGTCTTTCCAGCGACAAAGCTTCGGTGATTTCAAAACCTATGCATCAACAGTCGTTATCTCTTGTTCCAGCCGACAATCTCTGAGCAGCAGAGTAACAATGCACTGCTTGCTCAATCTTATGGGTTGTTCCGCTCTGACAAAGAAGAGCATTACTCAGAAATGAATTCAGCCTGACTTCAAACTACAACCACCAGTACAACAGTACGTGATCCTGCCTGATCAAAATGCTTTCTTGTGTCTGACAGCACTACCGCTCTGCATGCCAAATCTCATTCTATCGCTCCCTCCTATCCTATCACAGGCTCGAGATGATAGCTTGGTGCTAATCTGCTTCTTTCGCTAGTGGCCTCACATCCGTCGATTAAGGCTGGTCCGTTACAGTCAACGCCAATGCCCCTCATCCCTGACGATTCGAACCCTGTGTCGCACCATATCTTTTCAGCTCCACCAGAACGTCTCGTCACGAGAAGCACCCCAACTTCCACTGTTCACAGCCGCGAAACGTCTACGGTGAGGGGCCTTGATTCTGCTTCCTTGTCCTCTTCGAGTCTACAGCCTCAGAACAACCGCCGCGGTGCCTCCCATTCGAAAAGTCCCGAGCCAATCGCTGGACGACCTGGTTTCGGATATGATGGTGGTCTCGAGAGGAGGCCGTCAAACTCCTATGGTCACCATCGTCAAACCTCCATTGTACACGGGATCCAGCACTCCCGCAACCCAAGTTTTGCTGCCTCAACAGCGTCCAGCAGTCCGCTGAGTTCCGAACTGATCGCATCCCTGGGTCGAAGTGGCGCGGTCGAGCCGGAAGGTACCGGGTCAAGCCGATCAGAACAGCCCAGTATGCATTCAACCTTCCAGTACCAGGGCAGCAACGGGGCAAGCATTCATACACAGGGAATACTGAGTACAATAGACGATCGAGATGGGGACGACGTCGCTAACGGCAGTCTGGCCATTGCGACTCATAAACGCATGAATTCCAATGGAAAGCCCAAACAGGAACGATCCCATAGCCGTTCACACTCAAGACCTCACCCTGATATAAAATCTACAGAGGAATATGCACTTCATCACCTTTTCAATGCTGTAAGTCAATCCACCTTCTCGTGAGTAAGACGGGCGTTAACCCGTGTTGAAGTTTATCGGACAAGCCGAACACAAGATCAACCAAGCTATCATGAAACTCGGTGAATCTGACGCGCCAGTCGAAGAGGTATGCGGGCCGGGTGCAGACGCAAGCTTCGACCAATTGATATCAGCTCTGGGTTACATTGCACGGCGAAATCCGAAGCCCCTGATTGACACCATCATGTACTGGAGGAAGGCGATAGGTGATGCGGCTATCGTGGCGAAACAGGTTGCTGGTCAGGTAAGTTTTAGGTATTTTACGACCCCCCTAGATCACCTCTTGCTAATTCCCGAACTATCTTAGCCCAAGCCATCTGCTGCTGATAATGGGATTCTCATCCGGCGCAACACTGAGCCACCTCAGATCATTACTGAGTCAGCTACCCCGTCCGACTCAAATTCCCCTCCCCGGACGCTGCTGTCTAGGCACGATGAAGTCATCATGGCAGAGAGGCGAGCGACAGTGTCGGTCTACCTGGTTTGCAGAATCCTGATTGAGATCTTCAATCAAAGTAGCCTTGCTTCAATTACTTTGGACATGGTGGATCGCCTGGAGGACATTGTCTTCGGTCAGTTGAAGGCCGTTGATCCTGATCAGATATCGGCATCATCCCTTCGCATGGCCAATTGGAGGATTTACTCACAACTTCTCGGTATCATGAGCGAGACCAGCTTTGCGGGCGTTGCAAACAGATTTCTGCAAGAGCTGGATAAATATCAAAAGGACGAAACGCTACGCGGGCCTTCGAAAGAGGGCGATGCCAAGGCCGAGCTTCTGATCTTGGGAATGAGGCACGTTCGTATCAGAACACATCCTGAGATCTGGGGTAAATGCTGTGAATTCATGCTGTCCCTTGCGCGCTTATTTGCGAACGCTCACGGGCCGCGCGTCAAGCAGGCATACTGCTACATACTCGAAAAGCTACTACTTCCAGTAGCAGCAAGCACTACCTGCGACCTTACTCTCCCTAAATGGAAGGAATTCGTTGACTTGGTTCAGTCTCGTCTATCGCAGATGCTGACCAAGCCACGTCATTGGGCTGCAGCATTCCCCCTCCACGTGCTCTTACTATGTGTTTCAACTAAAGAGAATTTTTCTTCGCAATGGCTTTCGGTGATACAGAGCCTCCCATCGAGGCTGAAAGATCGTCCTACCCGGGGAACAGCTCTTCAGGCAATGTGCCGCCTGCTTTGGACGTTCTTCTTCCGTTACTCGGAGTCACCAACGGCCACTCTGCGTAAAGTCGAAGAAGTGGCCAGAATAGCCTTACCTCCAGGGAAAAGGACGTATCTGAGTACGGAGCCAGCAGTCTCGGATCCTCTGGTTCAGTTGGTACGGATGATTGGGTTCAAGCACCCTGATGTGTGCTTCCGTAGCATAATCTTCCCTATGATCAACTCGGACCTCTTCCTTTCAGGTAAAGAGCTCAAAATTGAGCAGATGGAGCCTGAGAAAATGGTCATTGGCATCAGGACATTCCTTGCCATCATGACAGACCTAGAGAATCGCGATCAACTATGCCCCCCATTTCCCACGGGATCGATTCCCAATCCCTTCACCGACATCTCTGCTCCAACTCATTTCCATCGTCCACATTTGCTTGCTGATCCTCGACCGCCCAATGCATCGGAGAATCGTGATAGCGCCTTGTCGCGACCTGTCAGCACGGCAAGACTTAGCGACAATGTCAGGGAATACTACCTTCGATTCTGTGATATTCTTGGCAAGATTACCATTCTATGTGACAACACATTTGGTGGCCAGGCGGCTCTGGATGAAAAGTTCGGAGGCACGACACCGAAGACTCCGATCTCGGAAGCTTTCAGCTTTGGTCGACGAGACGATCACCTTACCACCCTAGATCAAAAACAGGGTTTCTATGACCTACTTCATGTTGCTGTGCAGGCGCTACCTCGGTGCCTATCTGACCGCATTCCCTTCAATTCCTTGATCAATTTGCTCTGCACCGGAACAGCACACGTTCAGTCGAACATAGCCGTCTCGTCTGCTGAATCGCTGAAAGCCATCGCGCGTCAGTCCCACGCCCAGCAGGTCACGATCGGCTTTGCTAGGTTCATCTTCAACTTCGATGCGAGATACTCGACCATGTCCGATGAAGGCATGCTAGGGCCAGGTCATATCGAATCTACACTGAGGCTCTATGTCGAACTGCTGAGAATTTGGATCGAGGAGATAAAGCAGAAGTCAAAGGGTGCCGCTGCAGAATCAAACGACAAGACCGGGTCAGGAAGCCGAGCTCTACAGTTGGATCTCTCCAGCGTTCTGGCTCATGTTGAGGAGATTGAGTCCCATGGGCTATTTTTCCTTTGTTCTCAATCTCGGCGAGTTCGTGCCTTTGCCATTACAGTTCTTCGTCTCATCACGGAATTTGATAGCGCCCTTGGCAAAGAGAATACTCGAATCATACGGATCCTAGAAGCTGACTCACACCGAATCCTGGATGTCAATAGTGAATCACTGACTGTGGCTGAGCTGAGCAGGATCCAGAAAAGCAAGCGGAGAAGTGCTGCTCAACAAGTCGTGATAGATATGTGTAGCAGCGAGGTTTCTTATGACTCGACACTATGGTCAAAAGTGTTCCCAAACATCATCCGAATTAGCTTCGAGACCTGTCCTTTCGCAGTGACATTGGGACGTGAGATCGTGTGTGCCAGACTTGTCCTTATGCACAAAGCAATCACATACTATGCCGAAGGACCATCACATCAATACGGCCCGATGGAAGCTGCTCAAGCTCGTATACTGGGGCGGGGCAACCTGTCTGCCGAAATTGTGATTGAGCAATGGAAACTGTACTTGGTCATGGCATGCACCACACTAAACAGTGTTGGTGCGCAGTCACAAAGCCAGTTGGCAAACGCTCAACATGCACGCAAAGGATCAAAGGGGTCACAGCAGTCTCAAGATAAGATCAGCTCGGCTCGGAGTCTTTTTGCGTTTGTAATCCCGTTGTTGTCGGCCGAGCGCCCTACCATACGAAATGCTATAGTGGTCGCCCTTGGATCTATCAACAAGAATCTTTACCGCACCCTTCTCGAATCGCTGCAGTACGCAGTCACAACTTGCAATGAAGAAGCCAAGATTCGAATCGGCACACATTATCGCTCCCCGAGCAGCCCGCGAAGAAATCGCAAGACGGATCGACTGCGGACGGAAGTCACATATGTGTACAAGCTAACGTCGCATTTTCTACAAGAATCGGATATTTACAGTGACGACTGGATCGTCAACAACCTTGTCACCTATGCGAAAGATCTTCGGATATTCTTGAGTGATGCCGAAGTCCAGAATGACTGGGAATTCCAGCGCCTCAGGTTTCACTATTGTGGTCTCATGGAGCAACTCTTCGAAGGTATCAATCGAACCAGCGATCCCTCTCGGTGGATACCGTTTGAATCCAGAAAGTCCGCATTCTCTCTCATGGAAGATTGGTGCGGGTATTCGCCCAATCAGTCCCAGATTTCGCAGAGAGAGGAGAACATGCGGAAATATGCTCCTTCGCAGAACAATGAATCTGGGGCTGCCATGGAAATTGAAAAGAGGAACCTGCGCGCAGCAGCTTTGAGTGCCATGGCATCCTTGTGTGTAAGTAACTCCTAGTTTCCTCTCTTGAGACGGCTGACTGACTTCTGCAGGCTGGGCCAATTAGCATCACAACGGAGAGTGGTTCGGTGCTGCAGTTCGATGTAGGCCGCATGCTATCTTGGATTGATATAATTTTCACGACTTCAATCAGCGACAAATGGCATGCCATCGGTAGACGTGCTCTCAAAAATCTGATTGTCCACAACAAGGAGCATAATTACTTGTTAGAGCGCTCCATCGAGATGTGCTATGTTGCGGAGAGACCCAAAGCGCTAGAAAGCTACTTTGAAGTCGTCACACAAGTACTTATTGAGCACACAGACTTCCCCCTCAATTTCTGGCGGATTCTAGGTGCTGTCCTTGTCACACTTGGAAATCAAAAGAGAGAGATCAGAATGAAGTCCGCCAAACTTCTTCGCATTTTGGAGGAACGGCAGCAGAAAAGCTCCAGACTGCAGGATTTCTACATCAGCATCTCTGACAAGACGACCGCCGTGTACAAACTCGCCCAATTTGAAACGTCCAAGCGACTTGCGATGCAACACTCTGACCTAGCTTTTCCCCTGTTCTCCGAGCTATCATTGCATTTCAAGAATCTGAGGCCAGACAGCCAACGGAACATGGTGGCTGCCATCCTTCCATGGGTCCAGACAATGGAACTCCAAGTTGATCCAAATGGCGGGCCGACAGCCAAGTCCTACATGCTTCTGGCCAACCTTTTTGAGATCACGATTCGTTGCAGTACCACACTTCCAAATGAAGTGCAAGCCCTCTGGCAAGCTTTGGCTACGGGACCGCATGGAGGAAACGTGCAACTGGTCCTGGACTTTATTATCAACCTCTGCTTGGAACGCAAAGAACAGAACTTTGTTGAGTACGCAAAACAAGTGGTTGTGTTCTTGTCAGGAACCCCTGCCGGCTCGAAGGTGATCGAGTTCTTCTTGATGCAGGTTGTTCCCAAGCATATGGTGCAAGAGAGGAAGGAGATTACACCAGCTCCGGCCGACATCAAGAGCCTGCCGTATGTTGCTGATCTCAATACGGTACTTCCACTAGGAAACAAACAGGCCGGGCTTTCTTTGGGTCAAGTATCCTTGGTATTGCTTGTTGATCTCATGGTTGCTGCTATCACTCCGGCACTGGAAGATGTAGTCAAGTTGCTCCACGTTGCTCTCATTCTATGGGATCATTACATTGTTACTGTCCAAGAAGAGGCTAGAGAAATGTTGGTTCACTTGATCCATGAGCTGGTCGCTGCCAAGACAGAAGACGATGCCCCTGCTGGCACTAGGGAGTCTATCGAGGACTTTGTGGAGATGATCCGCAAGAGTGACCCCAAGGTTGTCTGGGAATATGAGGACAACAGTGACAAAGACGATGCTGATGACGGCCGCCGTGTTCCCACGTCAATGTCTGATGTTACCCATAAAGTCGTCGGCTTTTTCAACCTTGCATATGAGGGCATCAATGATCTTTGGGCCAAAGAAGCTCTGAATTGGGCGACATCGTGCCCTGTCCGACATCTAGCCTGTCGATCTTTCCAGGTATTCCGTTGCATATCCATGTCACTCGACTCCAGGATGCTAGCCGACATGCTCGCTCGCCTGTCTAATACAATTGCAGATGAGGAGTCGGATTATCGGACATTCTCAATGGAAATTCTGACAACACTGAAGATCATTATCGGGTCCTTGGCTCCTGCGGATCTTTTGCGCTATCCACAGCTGTTCTGGACGACGTGTGCTTGTTTGAACACGATCCACGAAACAGAATTCGTTGAAAGCATCGGTATGCTAGAGAAGTTCTTGGATCGTCTGAATATGGGCGATCCCATCGTAGTTGCAGAGCTCATCAAAGGCCAGCCCCCCAAGTGGGAGGGCGGTTTCGGTGGTCTCCAGGATCTGGTTTATAAAGGATTGAAGTCAAGCGAGTCTCTGAACCTCACGTTAGACGTTCTACATCGTCTGAGCGGCCTTCCAAACAACGATCTCATCGGAGATAGCGACAGGCTCCTTCTCACAGTACTGGCGAATCTGCCCCACTTTCTCCATCAGTTCGACTCGAATATTGACAACCCCAAGACGTTGGCACGGGCTACTTTGCTTGCGCGCGTTGCTGAGAGCGAAGGTTGTCCACGTATTGCAGCCTCTCTGCTTGGGTTTGCGAACGGACAGTATAAGGCGGAGAACGATTTCTTGAGCCACATCATCACCGAGCTGCGCTCCTACTATTTCCCTCGACTGGATGTTCCGAGCTTAATCTTCCTCATGGGACTACTGACAAATACCACTAAATGGTTCCGCGTCAAGGTCATGAAGATACTCTGTGTCCTGATACCGGAGATTGATATGCGACGAGAGGAAGTGACGAGCCATGGCCCTGACCTTATCTCACCATTACTGCGGCTGCTGCAGACTGACCTGTGTCCTCAGGCTCTGCAAGTCATGGACCACATTATGACAGTATCGGCCAACCCAATGGAACGCCATCACCTTCGAATGAGCATGGCCTCGGCTTCATCGTCACGGGCCGTTCGAAAAGAATACGAACGTATTCAAAGTCTTTATGGAATACCCGAACCGACCGGATGGTCAATTCCGATGCCTGCCTCTCAGTCCAATATCACTCGTCAGAATGTTCATGCGGTGTTCTACACTTGTGCAGAAGTGGACCGCATGGAGGTGCAAGAAACCGTCAAGCCTGAAGTCGAATTTCATGCAGACGAATACAGTGACTCGTTCTTCCCTATGCGAGCAGATACTATGAAATCAATTGACACGCAGACGGACGGCAACATGGGAGATATCGTGCAGAAATTAGACAGCCTGGACGACTTTTTCGAAGAGGCGGACCCACTTCACCCGGTCTTAGACACCATCTCAGACCCCGCACTACGTAGCTTTGCTGGTGCATATGCTGATACGAGTGCCAGTCTCTACGATCAGCAAACGGCGCCGATTCTGCGCAAATCTCTTGCCCGGACTGCCTCGGTATCCTCTTTTCACAATGGACTTGCGGAGTCCCGGCCGCCAAATTCACGGTTCGATAGCGCTGGGGTACATCCTTCTGGTACATTCACACCCCCTGCGCCTAGCCAACTTGCACGTCCAGTGTCTCACACTCGGTCCGTGACGTCTCCGGCCAATCATTTGCCCTCGCCATCCTCGTCCAGTGTACAGCAAGCCACGCCTGTCATTGGCTTTGGCGAGTCTGCGTTTCTTTCGGACGATGAGATGGAAGACACGTTCGCTGATAGCAAGCCATCTATACCACATCCCATCAACCAGGTGCGAAGCGCTACTGAAGGGTCATCGTCGCTTGAGTCGATGATTCGCAGCGGCATGAGACGGCTCACTGGTGGCACGGCCCCGAGTCGAGACAAAGAGCGCCAGCGGGATATAATCCGCGCACAACAACGGACACAGGCAATTAGCTCACCACGCGTGCCTAAAGTCCCCTCTGAATATCTGAATGGCCCAACTAGCAATCCAGCATCACCGGGACAGCAATGAGATGGCCCCTGCACCTCAGAGTTCTTTGGTGGACGCTCTATCCTGCGCAGCTTGGCACCCAATTGAACGGTCATTGGCATCATTTAACGGCGTCTCAACACATTTTTTTTCAATTCTCTTCTGGCGTTCAACATACCCATTGTCAATTGCCGTGGTGTCGTACGAGCGGTTTACATTTTAACCTCCGATGCACTGCATCCTCGTTCAGCCTCTGTACAATATTTAATTTAGACATGAAACATAACGAGCATCGGGTTCACCCTAGTGCGTAGTTGTATTAGCTGTTTTATATTCTGTATACTGTGACACGTGAGTTGTAATGACGCTCCGCAGCCTTACCGAATTGGGCTTTCCCCGCACGGGATCGGGGTAAAGATCGACATCCCCATATTCCATCAGTTCGCCAACACCTTAATCAGTCGATGTGTCTACCACTTTGTTGGCTGAATGGCAAGAATCGGTTATCTACGGGATAACTACCAGACTGCAACTCGCTGCTCTACGTGGTCCTCGGGCCCAGGAGCGCTGACCCAACACATTGATGAACTACAACTTGCTACTTTTACAACTCCAACTTACGATAGCTACCACTTTTGCAGAGCGCCGGATCAAACTGCTTGACTCTGAAGCAAGGAGCCATTGGCATCAGCGCATGAATCGCACCTCGTTCGATAGGCTGTTTCTTCCCAGGTTCTAGCACTGATTCACACTCAACAATGGCTCGTCCCGGTGCTCTATCCCCGCTCCTGCGGGGGACCCGCATGTCAAGAGTAGCCCCTTCAGCGAGCCATCCTCTTCGAAAGCCCCCCACCAGATCGAGAAGGCTGTTCTCATCCTCTACACAGAAATATGCCACGTGGGGATTCATAGGACTCGGACAAATGGGTACGTACGGCGCCAACCCTCTCGAGCATGCGTGTTGCAGGTGGCTGACAGTGCGATTCTTTGTCTAGGATATAACATGGCTAAGAACATACAGTCTAAGATCCCCGCCACCGACACGCTGATGATTCGCGATGTCAATCAAGATACCACCGTGCGGTTTGTGGAGGAAGCTCGTCAGGCAGCCAAGCGAGCTGCCGCTGCGGGCACTGGCACTGGCATGGCCAATGTTGTCGTGGCGGAGAGCGCGAGAGATATGGCAGAACAAGCTGTAAGTAGGTCGAGCTCTATCTAGCGTTCGGAACAGGGGTCTATGTGAAATCTGGGTCTGGAAAGATTTCATCGCGGTGTATTGTCTGCAGTCTTTGTATTCATCAATACTTGACAAGCCCAATGTGGGGCCCCTGGCATCATCTTCTAACAACGCACCCGTTCTAGACGGTCGTTATTACCAGCCTTCCAGAGCCACAGCATGTCAAAGACGTCTTTTATTCTATTCTCCGGCACGGTGAACTCCCACCCCTGGAGCAGGAGCGTCTATTCATCGACACGTCAACCATCGATCCTAGCTCATCCAAAGAGATTGCCAACGCGATCCACACCACCGGGCAGGGTCGTTTTGTGGACGCACCTGTGTCGGGGGGTGTCGTCGGGGCCCGCAACGGTACGCTCAGCTTCATGTTCGGTGCCACGTCCCAGACCGGTCAACTCATCGACCGAGTGAGGTCGGTTCTGTCCCTTATGGGTAAGAATGCGTGGCACATGGGCGCCCCCGGTGCCGGGGTCTCGGGGAAACTCGTCAACAACTACATCCTGGCGATCAACAACATCGCCACCGCCGAAGCGATGAATCTGGGCCTGCGCTGGGGCCTGGATCCCAAGACTCTTGCTGATATGGTCAGTACGTCCACCGGTCGGTGCTGGCCGATGGAGGTCAACAACCCTGTGCCTGGCGTTGTGGAGACGGCGCCAGCCTCCCGTGACTATGCCGGTGGCTTTGGCGTCAGCTTGATGAAGAAAGACTTACGGTTGGCGATCACGGCTGCAGAGGAGTCGGGCTCGCCTCTCCCCCTGGCTGATGTGGCTCGCACTGTGTACAATGCTGTGGAGGAAGAGCACCGCGGTAAGGATTTCTCGGTGGTGTACAAGTGGCTTCAGGATAAGTCGCAGTAACAGGGGGGGTTAGATTCTGAGTGGACGTTCGCTCTTAGGGAATCGAATGTCGCAGAGCTCGTGAGGAAGACAAGGCTTCTGTTACGTTCTGAAGTTGCCCTTTCAATACTTGTTATTGCCATCTATGCACTGAAGAAGAGCCCAGGACTATAGATCTCCAATTCCAGACAGGGAAGACCTAGGAGCACTTTGGATTGAAGACGTACTAGGCATCCCAAGCAAGAGATGAGTTCTGTTCGGATTCCGTATTCAAATCCACAAACCAGTGGACATGTGCGGCGAACTCATGTAGGACTTAGTAGACACGAAAAACGGCACAGCTGCAGCGCCATATTCAGCACGCTTTCCAAAAGAGCAACATGAATCATCATTTTGTCTATACCAATTATGTAGAGATATTAAGAGTAATAGTCGTCCCGACCAACGAGACACAGACAGACACACACACACACACACACACACACACAGACATATATATACCTACTCCGCTCACAGAAAGGAGAGCTTCACAACACCATCTTGCACCAATGCATCCATCCAACCTCACAGAGCCCGTCCTACAACCAAATTTGTGATCACCTCCCCTCCACTTACTCCTCCTTCTTGACCCCCTCAACCTCATCCTCACTCCAATCCAACAACTCCATAATCTCCTCCTCCGACAACTTCTGCGTCTGCTTCTCCGCCTCCTTCTCCAAGCTCTTCTGATACTTCTTCTGCCTCTTGCGAGCATTCTTCCCCCACTCGGGCACCCCACTCGCCGTCGCGAAATCCTCCTGCGTGACGGTGAAAGTCGCCGCAGTGGTGGTGCCGGTAGCGGTAGCAGCGCCGGTGGTAGTGGCGGCGGTATCCTCCTCGTCCTCAATCTCATCGTCCGTGTTCTCCACCTCCCCGAGCACTCTTCCCCCGCCACTACCGCCACGGAGCGCATTGGCCGACATGCGCGCCTTCTTCTTCTCGGCCTTCCCGCCGCCGGCGGCCGCTTCCTGGGCGCGCTTCTTCTCCATGTGCTTCTTGCGGTCCTTCTCGTGCATCTTCTTGAACCAGGCTTCGATGTAGGGCCGGATGATCAGGTAGCCGACCACGGAGAGGATGACCTTGGTCCAGCGGCCCGTGGAGACGTTGGCGAAGGAGCCGTGCAGGTTCGTGATGAAGCGGGTCACGACCGTCTCGGCGACGGAGTAGAGCTGCGTGAAGAAGTCGGTGAGGGCGTCGAGCGCGACGGCGCCCGGGTTGGGGGGTGGGGTGGACATGCTGTTTTGGTGGATTGAGGACTGCTGGATTCTCGAACGATTGTTCTTCAATGCGGGCTGCTCAACTGGAGGTTCAACCGGGGAAGAGGAGGGCGAGGGCGGGTTTGGCCGGATGTACGGACGGAGTAGTGGGGGATGTGAATTGGAAGGGCTTGTCTGCGGTAAGACAGCAAAAGGCCCAGCAACTCGGATACTGCGACTGTTTGCACCACAGAGCTCCTTGCTTTGTTTCTTTTTCTCGCAAAAGCCAGAGAAAAATTGTACCTGGGTGAAAGGGCCACCTGTGTACTACTCCGGAGTAGGTCAAGTAGCTTAGTTTCGCCGCAATAAATCGCTCATGATTCGGAGTTGAAATGCCGAAAGTGGAAATGTTTTTGCTTTGAGTTTAGCGTAATTCTCGGCGGGTCGTCCAGCGGATTAACTCTCGTTCCGGTGGGTTGAGCTTCGGCCAATCACGGTTTAATCTGCATACTCAACGCGTCCCCGACACGAACTGGCCGCGGGAAGTCGTCGCGCATCGGCAAGCTACAGTTCAGTTGGGTACCATCTTGATACTCGTTCGAATTGCGTCTGGTGCTTTTGGTCAAGCAGGATTGGCAATTCGCGTTGTTTGTATTCAAGTCTCCCGTCTTGAAAGCTGGAATAGCTGCGATGGATCAAACCGAGGAAGCTGGACTCGAAGAGGTATGTATCCCACTATCAGGGTGGTGCGGTGCTTGCCCCCCTGCGTATACGGCTTGGGCAGTTGTGCTGATTGTTGTCTTCGAACTCAATACAGCGTTTGAAATCTGCTCTTTGGCTGGCGATTGGGAGGATCGTGGACGAAGAGACTATCAAGCTCGGGATCAACGCCACGCCTCAGTTCATCGGGGCATTGACAGAGTTGGTCTGGGCTCAGATAGGTTGGTGTTTCTGTCCCTCTCCTCTGCCTACCATCGAGCCAGTATGCTGGATGCATTCTATCAGCAGCGTTCTTTCGAATGTCTCTCGTTGGATGCTTCCTTCTCTCGTACCAGACTTGCGCCCGAATGCTGACCCGAATCCCCAATAGAAACCGTTAGCCAGGACTTGGAATCATTTTCCAAGTAAGTGATACCCTTGAGTGATTCTTCTGCCTGGGGAATTTCCTCTCATGACCAAAAGCTGGCTGCCTTCTTGTGGTTCTGTCTGACGCCCAGAGACGTTGATATTACGATATGCTGACATGCTCGGCTTTCCGTTTTAGGCATGCCGGCCGCTCGACGGTCAATGTCACCGATGTCATGCTCCTGGCACGCCGCAACGAGGGCTTAGAGTCCATTCTCCGCGCGTTCGTTGAGCAGATGCGCGATCGAGAAGCCTGATTCAATGGGGACCCACTGACTGGTGTTCCCTTCGGCGGGGATTACTTCGGTCCAAAATTGATGTGCAGATCTACCCAACTGCCTCCATATCATTGGTGGCTGGGCAAATCTGCCATTCAGAGCCAACTTTTAGAGCATGTAAGGCAAACCCGTTCACTTACGTCTCATGACAAGTCCCCGTAATCGAGGGGGTGGCTAATCTTTTGGCAGGAATGGTGGCGGGCCGTGTTCCAAATGACAGCTGCGGAGATCAAATTGACGTGAATCTAGAAGTTCTAATTCGTCGCGATTCATGACGCCACTGCTCGAGCATCCTGACAACGCAAACAGGCACGCGATATCTCCGGGCGCCATCAACCTCGACGGTCTAATCACGGCGCCAATTCCAGAGAATTCTGAACCTATCGCTGAACCACCAGCTTTCCTCTGACGTCGGACGAGGGCCAGCAAATCATGCTCGCGCTATTCCTGGACTGATCCAAAGAGAAATGAGAACACCTCCGGGAGCCACCCGTGAGGCTCGCTTCAACGCAGGGTCAATGCAACATCAGATACCTTATGTTGTAATGATTGTCAGATGAACAGCCTCTCGTCCGACCAATTGAACATCATGTAGGCAAAGTACTGTACATACACTTCAACCAATCAATGAAATCTGAAAACATATCCTGCTCGCGAGGGAGACCTCATATCGACTTAACGTCATTGCCACGTCTGCAATTCGCCGCGACATCTTATATAGCACTCTCTTCATGAAAATGGCTGTATCCACTTTTCATTGACAGCAAACCTTGACCGTATTCGCCATTGCGTTGCTTGACGAGTGTGTATAACACAATACCAATTTATATCGTATGACGAATCCAACTCGACGAAAGCGAAACTAAAATGCTGAACAACACTGCGACTGACTCGGTCAAAGCATTGCGGACAACTCTGACGGGCACTGCACCCATCATGAAAGCAGTGCGCTTCCACGGACGGGGCGACATCAGGGTCGATGAGATCGAAGAACCGACATGCGGGAAGGGACAGGTCAAGGTAATTTTTCCCTCCATGTAGACGCGTATTCTCTACTGAAGGCCACGCCCGTAACATAGATGCGACCTGCCTTCGTCGGAATCTGTGGCAGTGGCAAGCGATCTCCCGTCACCACTCAAGGATCTCTACGTCCGTACTAACCCTCCTAGACTTACACGAATACCTGGGCGGTCCAGTCCTGGTACCTCAGGGACCGCACAAGATCACCGGGGCCACGCACCCCGTAACCCTGGGCCACGAATTTGGCGGGATCATTGAAGAGGTCGGCGAGGGCGTGACCCACGTCTCGCCGGGCCAGCGAGCCGTCGTACGGCCCACCATCTTCGACAAAGAGTGCACGTCCTGCAAGCTGGGCTACGAATACTGCTGCGAGAACATCGGCTTCATCGGGCTATCAGGTACGCCCGCACCCTGACACCTTTCTTGGCCTCAAGCAAGAGACAAGGACGAGCAAAAATCCGGCTGACCACCCAACCATCTGCATACAGGGTACGGCGGCGGTCTAGCCAAGTACATCGTCGCACCAGCCGACCACTTCTACCCGCTACCGGACACCATCTCCCTGGAGGCGGCGGCGCTGATCGAGCCCCTGGCGGTGGCCTGGCACGCGGTGAACATCTCCCCCTTCAAGCCCGGCGACAGCGTCCTGGTCCTCGGCGGCGGGCCCGTGGGGATCGGGATCGTGCAGGTCCTGAAGATGCAGGGGGCGCAGAACATCCTGGTCGCCGAGCTGATGGCGAACCGCCAGCGACTGGCGCGGGACTACGGCGCCGCGCACATCATAAACCCGCGCGCGGAAGGGCCCGGCGGTAACACGGCGGCGCGCGTCCGCGAGCTGACGGGGGGCGCCGGCGCGGATGTCATCTTCGATACCGCGGGCGTGGAGGCGGCGCTCGACGAGGCGATCGGCGCCTGTCGCACTCACGGCACGATTGTCAATATCGCGGTCTGGGAGAAGCGGCCCGCCTTGAGGGTGAATGACCTCATGTATAGCGAGTTGAAGTATACGGGGTCGGCGCTGTATGATGAGAGCGCGTTTGTGAGTGTGATTCAGGCGCTGAATCATGGTATGTTTCATGCCCTATCCTTTGGGTGATTGTTGATGGTTTGGTCGACGGGAGGCTCTAACATGGGTGATAGGCCAGTTGGCTCCGGAGAAAATGGTCACCGCGAAGATCGGGTTGGATGATGTGGTGGAGAAGGGGTTTAAGGAGCTGGTGAATTATCGAGATGCGCACTGCAAGATTCTGGTCGATGTGCAGGCGTAGAGTTCGAGGGGCTTGCTGTTGACGTGCTAACGATGATACGAGTTTCTTATTGCCACGGTGTATGATATTGTTGAATATGCGCCATTGCCATTGCCATTGCATGATACTGCAGTACCCACAGCATTGAGTAAATGTGTCGCTGCTACCACTGTACACTACTGTAACAAGAGTACCCCAGTCCAGCAATCGCACCCATTAACACTGCCCAGCGCACACATCCACTAACCCACAACCACCGCAACTCCCCCACTGATCCATCCCATAAGTGCCACATCACCCGTATACTCAGTTAAAAAAAATGACACCGACAATTCGCCACCCACCAGAACCCCGCATACTGTGTGACAGCAACCTGAAGTCATATTTACGATGCGATTGAACCAGGCATTTCATTTTTAGATTATGGTGCCATTCCAAGTGGCAAAAACAACAACTGGGTCCCATAGCTCAGTTGGTTAGAGCGTAACGCTAATAACGTTAAAGTCGAGGGTTCGAGCCCCTCTGGGACCAGCTTTCTTTTTGTTTTTGTGTGGGCTTCATCCGGTAGGTGAACGCTGGCTTTGATTGCTTGAGGCTTTTTCAAGGGAGGGGGGGGTGTAGCTCAGACTATTCACATTTGTCTTCATGCAGATTGGTTGTTGATTGACTCGCTAGGCAAGTGTATAGATAGGGGATGGGTACCTCGAATTGCCTTCATGAAATGCGACAAAGTCATCCGCCATACCCCCGGGGAATGATCGCGGCGTTCGTCGTTGGAACTAGGCAATCTTCGTCCAGTAGATTGGGTGGTGCCTTTGTCTGTCGGCTGTACTTGGGATTAGATGTTGACTATTGACTATTGACTATCGACACGGTCGACCGTGCACCTGGGAGTATAGTCCACCAGCCTGGTTGAGACTCCCAAGGCAGGTCGTACTTGCACGCCTGCAAGTGCATATCATCTCATCTGATCCTGAGCCTACATCAACATCAGACCTCGCAGGCATTCCCCTTTGAGAAAGGGGGAAGGGATCGAAAGCTACGCCGAACTGTACATCGAGCTTCGATCCACCATCTGAACCCGGGCCTGGTCACCCCATCCAGCCACATACGAATTTAACTAACCGAGCTTTTTGCAGCATCCACCTCTACAGACTCAAGTATGCTGTGCTCCTCTGCTAGATGCAAAGGTTCCTGTCCTTGCGACGTTTCGGGATGAAGCGACACGATTTGTGTAGCATTGCGCCGCCGCCCGCAGCAGCTGCAGACGTGGATGGCGTGGGATGCATCTTGAGGAGTCTTTCTCCACTCGGTGCAGTCAACGGGAACAGCGCAGACCCGTGAAGCAACTCGAGCATGATAAGATCGTCTGTGAAGAGAGTCCTTAGCAGTGACTTCTTCCAGGGGAAGGTGGAACGCTACTGAACAGTCCAATCTACCAATTCACAAACGCTCTACATGGCGGTACTGTACCTAGAGGGCGGGCGGCGCATTGAGTCACTCGCATTGATCGTCTGGCCGCTGCGACATGGTAGTGCTTGGATATGGACATCGAATTCGCGGACTATGGGTCTGACTTAGACTCTGGCGCCTTCTGCACATGGTAGTTCGGTTTGATGTGCCTGTCCCTGGGGGTGTACTGCACATACCACGAAACCGAGAATCAGCACCTCTTTCCTTCCGTCCCTATTCATGCGATTAAGTCGGCGACAGGGAGCAGATCACTCCAACACTGTGTAGACCTGCAAAAGAGAATGCACAGGGGCAAAAAGATGGTCCCAGAGGGGCTCGAACCCTCGACTTTAACGTTATTAGCGTTACGCTCTAACCAACTGAGCTATGGGACCAGTTGCTGTTGGTGTTCGGTCGATGGTGTGTTACATGTGGTTAGGCATAAGATTAAAGGGATTTGTGTATACCGGGGATGGGGTTTGATAATAAAGCAATTTTATTAAGCAATTCTAACTCACCCCTTTGTGAGAATATATATCTAACAAATTGGATCGGGAGTCATGGGGTTGA
The DNA here is from genome assembly GCF_003184825.1 of Aspergillus fijiensis CBS 313.89. Lineage (NCBI taxonomy): Eukaryota > Fungi > Ascomycota > Eurotiomycetes > Eurotiales > Aspergillaceae > Aspergillus > Aspergillus fijiensis. The sequence continues at coordinate 580,294 of NW_024468993.1, read as the reverse complement.
GATACAGTGGCCGTATATATACCATGCTCGGGTGGCTCTGCAGTAGATAGGATATGTCTCTGGGTTGGGCCTGGGGGGGGTAGCAGTACATAGTAGTAAGTACTATTGGAATGTTTTGCTGCAAATCCCATCATCTGCTTGTCCTAGCCTGACAATGGGCATTTCGCTACTTACGGTCGCTGCGAACGTGATAATGCTTGCTTGGCCTGAATTGCTCCAAGCGCTGCTACTGATGGCTATTATAGCCCATCTTATGGGCAGGATATACAGAGCCTCTGTTTACCAACTGAGTGGTAGAAACCTCGGTGTTCTTGGATATCTCAGCCTATAGAATCTGTATTGCTTGGGTGTATTGTATCAATTCATCTATTAGAACAATCGGCAGAGCTTCTATGCTACTTATTCCAACCACCTTCGAAGCAACAATCTCGTCAGAGCTGCTATACACTCAATCGCTGTCTTCTATCATTGCTAGGTGAAGGGTTGTGAGCGTCTCCTCACTCCTCAACTCACTGAGGCTTGGTGCTCTAGGAAACAACAAGAAGGACCAAAGCAAAGCAGCCCCGAGTAATCGGCCCTGTGCACAGGCATCATCCGCAGTGAAGAGACTAGAACCCTACTTCGAGCACAAGGTGGGGGGAGGCACATGCACCAGCACGTCTAAATCTCAAATGTATATCCTATACTTACTTTCACCTAACCTTTGATCTTGGGGATTTAAACTCTTTTCACGGCCTCCGGGTCTGATGCTGTTGGGGCATCGAAGATCAAGCCATTCTGGCGAAGCATCTCATATTGTCTTGGGGAGGGATAACCCCCCCAAGAATCTAGAGTGCTTTCTGTACTTTGAAATCGAACTTCACAGACCCCGTCGTTACACCAGCAGTGTTGACGAGCTTTGGATGATGAAACCTCGCCAGCCGGTGCCAGATCTCCGGCGTCCCGATGCCAAGTTGCTGCAGTATCTCCATGACCGCCGCGTAAAGCATGCCAATGTTGCCATCTTCGATTTTGACCGCGATGCCAATCGCTCCATCGCGTCCAGGCATCTGGGCGCCGCATTCGGAGGCTCGGACGGCAACCCCGTAGCAGCCGTCCGCCCCCCAGCTTACCGACCACCGCGCCCCCGTAGGCATGCATGAGGGTGGTGCAGAAGCGCCCCTGTCCAGCGACCAGCTCCGGGTGCTGCACCAGTGCGGTGAAGACTTTGCGACAGGTGTCGCGTCCTGGCGGTGGTTGAGACCGAGTCCAGACTCCTCTGGACTTCATCGGCCGATTCGGCGAGGCGACCAAACACCGTCGCGAGATTCTGCAGCGGAAGAGCGGGCGCTAGGAGATTACACCCGTCATTACACCAGACGACATCCCCGGGGTCGAGGCCGGACAGGTCGGCGATCGCGTGGCGGACCTGGCCTTGCAACGGATGCTCCAGGCGATGATAGTCCTCGATCCGGGTCCCCAGCGCCCGTGCCCCGGCGATCATGCCCGCATGCTTGCCGGAGCAGTTGTTGTGGATGGCGGTAGGGGTGATCCCTGCCCGGGCCACATGTTCGTCCTCGCTGCTGTGCAACGCGCACATCAACGCGATGTCGCCAGTGTCCAGGTTGAAGATCTCATGCGCCCCGGTTTCCAGCACCGCGAGCGCTTGGACCGGCTTTGCGGTCGATCTTGCCAGCGTGATCCGCATGGGATTGCCGACCGAATAGAGTAATTTGCCGTACGGTCCACGACGGCGGCATGGACGTGATGCCGATTCTCCACGACGCCGCCCCCGTTCGGAAAAGATACAATCGCTTGAACACCATGTCATGGTTTCCCGATCCTCGCTTGGTGATATCGTTGCCTCTACTTCTGCTGGAGAGGTGAGTTGAACGCTTCTCGCACTCGATCGGTCAATACGGCGTAGACTCATTTGACTTTTGTCTTTTGGACCGGAGTAGGATATTCGGGTTTCACACACACACACACACACACACACACACAGGACTGCCGGTTTCCGTCGCAGATGGAGGTTAGCGGTCAGAGTGTAAATCAAAAGGATGCATGCTATTGTTCTAGGGTTGTCGGTTCCTGGCCCAGATGATAGCTTCTCCGAGCTCGGTCCGAGTGTCTCATACCCATTCGGGAATCCAAATTCGCCTGCCCAGTGCCCGTGGGTCACTCGGCTCAGCTTTTCCTTTTTTTTCTTTTTTCTTTGTCAAGATGGCTATCATGGATCGCACCGGATTTCCAAAACTGGCGAACTCTTGCGTCTCTGGCAGATTCTTCTGGTCGTTGAGGAATTGGGTTTTAGAGCTACCTGGTTATTACTTAAGTTAACCATCGATGGAGCCAGATAAACTAATATATCTGACCTTTTTCACTACTCATCTGATCGGACTGGTTAACGTAGGGAATCGAGGGTTCAGTGAGGGCTTTTTGAGATTGGCTAGATATATTAGGAAACAACTGATGCAGGAAAGAGTATTCTGAGGTCTGCAACTATAGGCGTTGGGGGGGGGGGGGGGGGGGGTTTATCAATAGGTTACAATCGTGCAGGGCGGAACTTGCAGGCAGCACGGCTATCTATACGTTAGGCCTAGGGCAGAAAGGAAAAGTAGTACAATACGTACCTTTATTTCCGCGGGAATTCTGCTCGGCAGTACTGCTGCTGCTGGTAGTATTGACACAGTATAGGTTTTGTCCGGTCGCTTGGAGGGCCTTTTGTTGGCGTATAACTTAGTAGCTGTATGTAGGTTTGGTTTGGTTTTTAGGGCTTGTCTTGTGCGGTAAATGGTTCACCGGGGAAAACCCTCGTACGGTACCGTACTTACTTACAAGTTCGCTGGTCTGGGTACTGTATGCACAGCACTGTAATCTGGTATCTGGTACCCTGGTGTCTACGGTGTAAGGTGGATTGCATTATACGTAGTTCAGTTCTATGTCCCCCGAAACCTCGGATGGGCTATACTTCATCTACGGAAATAGGCTACTGCCGAATTGAGTTTGGTGGGTGACGTCTGACCGTGGTCGTTCCTATACATCGGGTGTGGTCGTCTAGAAGCGGCGCCATGGAGTATCCGGGAGTGTTGCTGCTCATGGCTCTGTGTCTTGTCTACATTATTGCCAAGTAGCTATGGCAGTGCCTGGGCGTCCGGCACGTCCACGGCATCCATCGCTGCTTCACTTTGCTGTGGTCGGGTTGGGAGTTGACAAAACAGTACATGCTCTTTCTTGCAGGCAGACAGACCAATAACTTACTGCGTACTGGATAAGGTGGTGCAGGAGCAAAAAAAGATGGTCCCAGAGGGGCTCGAACCCTCGACTTTAACGTTATTAGCGTTACGCTCTAACCAACTGAGCTATGGGACCCAGTTGTTGATTCCGGGCCTAAATTAATGCTTTATGTGCCAAACATTACCGCCGTGTAGCGACTTGTTGAGATATAGCAGGGTTGTGGTATTGAGGATTGGATGGATTGCGGTGTGTGTCTGTTGCCTGGCTTGGGAGGAATCGGGTATTGATTTTTGGTGGCTGATAACGCTATAATTGGATGGTAGTTACGTTTCTGCGGGCTTGCAATTTTGTTCCTGGTAAAGGTCCAGTGTGGGTTGGGTGGGCTATGTATATAAGTTACCGAGTACCGTAGTTGCCGCGGCTGTGTGGTCTACATGAACCCTACACAAGGTATACCAAGTACTGTGTGTGCATCACTCCCGTATCTGTCGGGCACCGCTGGCCCGGACACGATTCTCAGGTGTGCACCCCCTGCACGTATGTGCTTCTCCGCCAGAACCCATCCGACTGCACGATATACTCCCCGAATCGATCCTATCCCCCCCCCAGAGTATGTTAACTGATGCTAGGCAGACCTCTTCTCCTAATATTGTCCCCTAGCTCCCAGCCCATCTCAAAGCCTTTGCTTGGACACATCTATGCGAGGAATTGAAAGCCTTCGATCAATCGAGTGACCCACTCACCCAATCTTTGGAACAGCGCTGGGAAGCCCTGACTTCCGGGGTATGGTGTCGACTCCAAGAGCGGCAGAAGGAGATGGAGTGGATCGGCAGAAGCTCCTTGTGACCTGGCCACGAGTACGGGCTCAATCCGATAGCCAGCAAGTGATATCGGGGGTCTTGTTTGGGGGGAGGAGGGGGTAGTGGCACAGCGAGAATTTTTAACCTGAGAAGGATGATTGCCAGCGAGAAAAGAAGAGGAAGGAGATTAAGCCTCCGGTGTACAGTGAATATGTAGCTCGCTGACAGTTTACAGTGGTTACTATATAGTAAGTATACAGTGACTCGTGCCTGTGGTGATTGGGTTGACATTTGATGTCTAGTTGAGTAGTAACTGAGCTAGCAGCCTGGGCCACGTTTCTTTGGTGCATTTGCATCTCATGCGTTTGGTCACTCTGCTGCAGTGCTCGGGCTGGTCGTGACTGATGTACATCGCATATTTGACTGGAGTTAGATGTACACGTCCGAACCGAGCGGGATATATATATGAAATTACACTACCCGCGGGTCGAACGAAAGCCTTCCAGAGCCAGCGATTCTCCACCGAAGTTCAGAGCTCACAGAACGGCAGAGCTACATGGATCGACCACATAAATGACTAGTCAATCCTGAGCCTGAACAAGTCAAGCCAGTCAATCCGCCGCAGACGGTTAGCCTACGGCAGTATTGGCTAGGAACATATAACATTCTATCCTCGGCCGAATCAACAAGTGGGGTCCCATAGCTCAGTTGGTTAGAGCGTAACGCTAATAACGTTAAAGTCGAGGGTTCGAGCCCCTCTGGGACCATCTTTTTGCCCCCATGCATTCTGTTTTTGCCACTGGACCTCATTGGAAAGTCGAGATAGAGGCCCGAGAATGGGAAGACACAGACGAAGGAGGTTGACCGATGAACCGAGACTCCACGATGCAGGTCCTATCGAGTGCCAGGTCTGGTAGTACATCCACACCCCACAGATGGTTGGCAGCTTTCCTTTGTATATCAAAATGGGCCGCTTTTTGCTGGTACAACAGTAACTCACTCGACACTTCGCAGCGTCATGCTAGCAAGGTTTGTGGCTGACCGGGTCCACCGCCCAAGTCAACCTTATCAGCAAACTCTAAGTGAAATGAATTGAGTTTGGGACATACTAGACTATATCATCACGGCATCACCACGTAGGCGCCATTCCCCCCTCCCCATTTTGTTAGCCTAGCCAGAAATAATTCCACGGAGTCTTCAGACGCAAGCTGTTCCCGACCCGACTCATACCCGTCTTGAAGGATATGCCCATCGAGATCTGTATCCCCCCCTCGCCAACCGCATCAATACCACAACACAACACCACACCAGTCACCGCCCACCGCATACATACACCCGTCCTACAAGAAACGGAGACATCGCGCCCCATCAACTGCAGCGGCTAGCCTTGTACCTAAGGTACCCCCGCAGACGACCACCGAATCCGACATCAACACCTAACTGGTCCAATGGCCTGCACATACTGTAACATCCACCAACGCAGAAGACCTCCCATGCACCCACAAAATCATTCCCAGCTAAGGTTAAAGGTACACACCACTATTCCACTGACTTCGGAAGGGCCCCGCTCACCGGCAAGCACCAGCTCAACATACGGAGTACAAGCATCCCCAACGCCCCCCTCCAACAACACCACAACCTCCGCAGATCTCACGAACAGATACATATAATACCCGGCTTTTTACGACCACTAATTACCAATGGTGTGTAGCGCACTAATTCCAGCGTCCATCACAACAACCTGGTCCCATAGCTCAGTTGGTTAGAGCGTAACGCTAATAACGTTAAAGTCGAGGGTTCGAGCCCCTCTGGGACCATCTTTTTGCTATCCATCCATGTCTTCTTTCTGTTTTTGCTAGTGGACCGATCCTATGCGAGGTGAGAGCTGTAGGAAGACAGACAGCGTTGGGCTGAGTTGTTGCTTTTCTTTTGTTCAGTTTGCTGGGCAGAGGGTGGTTGTAGGTGGGGGGTACTAGATATGCCATATGCCCTTGGAATGCAATCGTGATCTGATCGGATGAGAATGCTATGTACAACGCACGTAGTGGTATCTAGCCTTGAAGTAGGCAACTAGGTAGTCTCGTAAACCCCATAACCCCATTATCAGTAACAAGGAAGAATGGTAGTTAAAATCTACCGATCACCCTTCTTCACCCCCCTCACCTCCTTCATCCCCTCCTCCACCAACCACACACTCACATCCTGCGCATCCCGGCCGACCCGCCAGCTCCCCAGCACCACACCGCGGGTCTCGAGCAGCTCCTGCGCGCGCTCCCACCGCCGCCGCCACATTTCTTCCCGTTTATTCGGCAGCGGCGCGGCAGGCGGCGGGTTCTCGGAACCCCCGGTCCGGTCCGTGGCACCGCCGGTGTTGGTTCGATTAAGTGAGGAGTTCGACTGCGTGGAGCGGAGGATGTTGGCCGGGGAGGCGGACCAGTTCAGACGTTCGGAGGCGTACTGCAATGCTGCGGAGGCTGCTGCGGCGGGGTAGGATTGCTGCTGCTGCTGCTGCTGCTGCTGCGGTGGCTTTTGAGGCGGGGTGGGACGGTTGGCTGTGGATTGCTGGGATGAGCCGGAGCTTTCGACGGACGCCAGGGTGTTGGCTCGACGAGGCGGAGGCGGAGGCGGAGGTTGCTTCGAGCGGATAACCTTTGCATCTCCCATCTCCCGGTCGAGACCGGCGGTCTTCGGCCGCGTGGGTAGTTGCTGCCTCGTGTTTTCCACGGCCGTAGTCCGGTCCGGCGAGACCTCGGGCTTGGTGGAGGACCGACGCGGCGGTAGGGGAGGCACGGGCTTCCGCTTGATCGACTCCCCCACCGACATATCGGGGCTCGTTGAATTCGAGCGGAGAGAGGAAGGCTTCGACGGTTTAGCTGGGGGTGTCCGTCCGGCGGGAGACACCGAGGGGGTCTTCCGATCCCGGGATGAGGTTTCCCGCTCGTCGTCATCACGAAGATCAATCAGATCTCCATTGTCCAGGCTGACGGCATCTGCAGATGGGTTGTTGGCCGATGATGCGAGAGGCCGTCGAGGCGGGAGCGCCGGCCGCTTGGGGGCTGCATCGGAGTCGTCGACAAGCTGGGGATCGCTGCGACTCGCCGACACTCTGTGTTCCAGATAGTCCACGGACTTCTCGAAGAACTCCTTCTTGTGCGTTGTGGTGACGTCGCGGATGAAGATGCCAAGGATCCTGCCTGGATTGGCCAGGACGATATCGGTATAGACCTCCAGATCCGCCTCGCCGCTGTCGCCGACCAGGATGAACTTCCGCGAAGGAAAGTCTTTTAGGATCTGCTCGAGGTTGCCCTTCTTCCGCTCCGCCGTGGGCTCAAAGATCCCCTGGAGCATCCCACTGTACTGCTTGAGATGAATGGAGCCCGGAGGCAAGCCGACTTGCTTGAAGTACCGCTCCAGGAGCGGGTAGAGCTGCCACGGGGCGTTCGAGACATAATGGAAATCCACCCCCATCTTCGCCAGCTGATTGTACCAGTCCGCCACACCCTCGATCGTCAGATCGGCCAACTCGCGGACGAAGGTATTCCGGAAGATCTCCTTAGCGCCGCTCGCGATGGCCGAGTGCTTCACCGTATCGTCGATATCACTGATCAAACTGATCCCGGAGGGCTCGATGATCTGCACTTCCTTCACGACCGACAGATTCTCCGAGGCGAGGACGCGGATATGGGTCGGGACGAAGGGCAGAGCGGCGCGCATCCTGAAATGGCCGGATACATCCGTCATGATACTCCTCGACTGACTCCGGGTCTCGTCGAAAAAGAACACGGTCACCGGCATATCCGTGACGGGGTTTGTGAGAAAAGGACGCAACCGCTCCATCAGATGCGCATTGGCCATCGAGAGCTCGTCCTTGGTCATCTGCGTCGTCGTCGTCGTTGTCGCAGTACTCGCCAAACTCGACGAGGTCCCCGTCCGTTGCGGCAGCCGCCCCGGGACCACCCCGGGATTATTATCTCTGTCGCCTCGATCGCCCCCCAACGCAGTCTCCTTCCACGCCGAATCCGCACGCCCCTCCGCCCCCTTGATAATAGACTGAGCCTCCGTATCGACCAGCTCCTCCTCCCGCCGATCCGTCTTCCCCCCCGATTCATCCCCCAGATTCCCCCCCGATCCAGCCCCCGCATTATTCACCGGAGCAGGCACACCACTCAACTTCCTCGCCAAAGCAACCATCAACCGATGCTTCCGCGTCATGGGCCCGCGATGCGGCGCATAGAGCCAACCGCGCACATCCACCGAGACGACCGCATTCTTCTCCACATAGTCATCAAACCCGGCCACCGTATTTTGGTCTGTGTCAAGACCACGATACTCATCAATCGTCGCATTCGAGCCCCTCCGCCTCGCCCACGGGTCATCACCGCCCACAACATCACCCTCATCATCGCCTGGCCCCCTCGCCTCTCCACCTCTGGCTCTAGCATCATCCCTCACAATCCGCCGCCCATAACTCGGAAAAATCACCATCTCCTCCAACCCAGATCGCGCAATCTCCACATCCGGAAACGCCCCCGGCGCATCGCCCGTGTGGTACTCATCACCGTAATCCCGCTGCTGCGGCCCGCCCTGCCCATTCAACTGCGCCGCCCACTGCGCCGCATACGTCTGCCGCAGCTCGTTCGCCGCCTTGAGGTAATCGTAGACCTTCTTGCGGCGCGCGCCGCGAGGGGCGCCGGCCCCGCCATAGGAGGAGGAGGAGGAGGTGTTGGACTCGTATTGTGACATGGTCGTTGCTGGCGTTGCACCCGTTGCAGCTGTCGCACCCGTCGCAGCCGTAGCCGTAGACGCAGAAGCAGACACCCGTCCCCGCCTACTCCTACCACCCAACAAATACCCTAGAACCCCACCACCGCCACCAGCGCCACCACCCCGTGAATCACCAAACCGAACCTGCGCAAGCTTGCGGGCCTGACGCCTGACGATCGCCCGGTAGACGCGGGCCTGGGCGCGGTGCCGGAGCGCCGGGAGGGTTTCGTGGCGGAGACTCCAGAGGCGGAGCTGGGCGCGGCGGAGCGAGTGCGGGCCTAAGAGGAGGGTCCAGAGGCGGGTTTTGGGTCGAAGAGGGTTGCGGGCGGAGGATTGTAAGGGTGGAGGGGCGAGGAGAGGGCGACTGCGGCGGAGGAGGAAGGGGAGGGGTCGTTTGGTGGTGGGTGTGGGTGTAGGGGGCGGGGGCGCGCGCCGGCGGGAGGATAAGGAGAAGGAGGAGGAGCGAGGGAGGAATTTGGGAGCCACGGTTTTTTGCTCTTCTCTTTTCAAGATGGTTTATTGGGTGTAAGTGCGGTATCGCTTGGGTTGTGTGGATGTGATGAAGGACGGAAGATTGAAGTTGAATCGCTGGAGGGTGGGTTGGAGGTTTGGAAGTTGATGGGGCTGGGGGCTGGGCTCGTTTTGTGTGGAGGCGATGACGAACGACGAACTTCCTCGGGGAGTAAGCAGCGAGTGTCTAGAGGGATCTTGTCAAGGTGGTTGCATCTCTTTGGTAATCATCGAGATTTGACATGAACGAAGGACTTGCAGCTGTAAAATACAGACTGTGGAAATTCGGCAAGAGAAATTAAGACATGATCTAGGTCACAAGTCTCAGAATTGAGCGTCTGAAGGGGGTAAAACAGGGCGAGGGCCTCGAAGCGCACCGCAACGTCAAGCTGACGGCCGGAAGAAACCCGCGGTGGGGACACACACACTTGGCCCGATTGGGAACATCTCTATCATTTCCCTACTATCGATGGCTTTGTCTAGACTCTGGAGTAACCTTGTAGGTAAATTGTCACATTACCATTAAGCAAATCTCTAGCTGATCCTTATATATACTACTGTACACTCTTTCTATGATCTAGCCATACTAGATAGCGTATAACCACCCAGTGACTGTTCACAGGACGCTGCGAGGTCCGATCAACCGGCAACTGAAAAACAGTACCTCTACCCCTGCTGTGCGACATAACCCCACCGCTGGGCAGGAGGAAGCAAAACTCAGATGCTCGTCAAGAACTCCATAAATCTTCCGCATCTCGGAGGTGCATGTCCGCATGCCTAATGCACGGCTGTTCTCATGCACGGTTAATCTGCAGCTGCAGCTGCAGGCGCCCAACAGACTTTACGCCGTAGCTAGACGACCTGACGGACATCAAGCCGAATCAGGGTCCTCGGTATAATTCACCGTCTTCGCCCGCCTACTACGACGGACCCCAGCCCCCTTCGTGCCGGTAAGCTCCGGTGGCTCCGGGATATCGGGGTTTTCCATGTCCACGTCCGAAGCAGACGGCGTGGAAGCGATGGGCGAAGCCTTCCGTTTCCTGGATGTCGGCTTCTTGACACTGGGGGTCCGCTGGACCCGCCGCGTGGCCTTAGAGGCTGGTGTGACCGGCGCCCCGTTCTCTTCGCCGTTGGCTTCCGGCTCGCCTTTCGGCAACGGTGAGTCGGCATTGGCGGCGTCCTTCGTCTTCTTCGAGACCGGTGTCTTCCGTGGGCTCTGAGGGACTTTGCGAACGACCTTCTTCGGTCGGAGCCATTCCTCCATGCCGGGCGGCCAGTACACTCTTCGCTGGGGTCCGCCCATGCCGACCTCCTCTTCCGGAACTGTCCGTTCAGGGGGGACTTGACCTTCGAGATCGACGAATCCCTCCTTCTTCTTCGTCTTCCTCGGAGGCTTGAATGGTTTGTTTTCGTCCGTGCGCATGTAAGGTAGCATGTCGTTGAAGAGCTCATAGCCTGGTAGCTTGAAAGTCCTCATCAGCTCGAACACGGCCTGCTCTTTGTCCTTGGCTTCGATCATGAGATCCATGGTCGGATCGCACGGAGGAAGAGTGGACACACGGTCGCTGTGCTTTCGACGTTGTCGGTTAGTGATGGCGGCCGCGGTGGGCTCGGAGTAATGCATCTTCTGGGTGATGTTCTTCCGCGTCCAGGTCGCTTTGATCCGGTCATACAGACCGATAATATCCTGCGTCCCCTCGCGGACTTGTGTCGCGTCGAAGATGATGTTGTGATGGTGAAAGTCCAGAACAAGAGGGATGTTCAACTCCTCGCAGATGGGCAAGAGATCGTGCACCGACCAGCTGACGTCGTCGTTCTCGAGCACAAGTCGGTTCTTGACATCCTGCGGCAAGGCCTGGTAGTTCTCTCGAAACCGGTCGAGAGTAGCCTGCTTATCACCGAAGACACCGCCCATGTGCAGGATCATGACTGCATCGCGGTCCTGCTGCGGGGGCAGACGAAGCAACTGCAGCATTTCAGAGTGATAATCCAAGTCCCGCAGAGAGTTCTCCACCACGCCATCATTCGGCGAGCCGAGTTGGGTGAACTGGCCCGGGTGGGTGGTCACGCGATGACCCAGCTCGGCGACGAGTCGACCGACCTCGGCCAGCGCTTCCGAGGCAAACGGCGCCAGCTTGTAGCCATACTCCTTGTGACTCGCAAACGGGAACATCTCACTGCTCAGCCGCATGAACCTGATCCCATACTTGTCATTCCAGCGGATGATCTTGAGAAGATCCTTCGCGTTCGTGAGCCCCAGAGCCTCGACATACGCCTGCCCGCGTGCCACATCAGCCGGCTGATCGCGGTCCGGGCGATTCTTCGTCGGATGGGGGGGTTGCGTGGGGTCCAGGAGAGGATGCCGATTCTCCAAAATGGAGGCGATGCGGCAGGTTCGAGAGCAGAAGACAGGCGGGTTCGAGTACCGCAGGTACGTGTTCAAACAAGCCTACGAAAATCATGTTAGAGGACAGACGACAGACACACGCCGGAGAGCGAACTCACATAGCCCAATCGCCCTTTCCAGGGGAGGGGCAGGTAGCTGCTGTGGACGGGCGGAGGCCGCGACAACGCGTCTTGCAGCTCTTCCGCTTCAACGGGGACATCTTCATCCGACTCCGGATCCAAGGGGGCAGCAGACGCAACAGTGGCAGCATCGCTCGTCTCAATGGACCCAGGTTCAGCTTTGATGCCCGGTTTCTCCGCGCCGTCAGGCAGACTGCCACCTGCGCCGTTGGGTTTTATCTCAGTGGCGGCAGCCATTTCGTCAGCAGCCGGGGACTCGAGAAGCTCACTCGCAGCTCCGGATAATGGGCGAGACGGGGTAAAGGTTGCGACAATGGATGGGGTCACAATGCGTGACGGGGAGGTAGGAGACAGGGAAGGTGTGGCAGGTCTGCTCGAGTACGACAAGAGGCGCCTGCCAGCAATAAAGCCTAGGGAGCGGTAGGATCTCTGCGATTGTGTAATTGCGAAAAGCAAATTCGCCGCTGATGAGGGGTGGCGAACCTGGCGGGAGGAGCCAGAGCCAGATTCCTGGCCGCGTCCGGCATATTGGAGAGCGCAATCAATCCTCCACTGCCTGGGCGAAGCAGACCCCCGCCAATACATCTAGCAGGGCAGGAATTCTAAGAAAAAATAGAATTCCAAGGCTCTAAGTGAGACAGGTTCTCAGGCGCATCGTCAAACAAAAAAAGACAAAGAAATCTAGGCAAAACAGGTCTGTTGGGCGGGGATCCCATGCAGCATCATCATCATCGTTGTTGCGCAGGGATTTAATCGGGACGAAATGCAGAGGGTATGATGCAACAGAGAGTCAAGGAAGAAAAGATGTCGAGGCCGGGGCTCCAGGCTAGACGAGAGAAGCCTTAGGCAGGGCACTAGTCACGGGCACTAAGCATGGTTCGGCGGCGCGGTTCCTGCATCCCGGAGGGATCGCCGATAGATCACAGCAGATCTAGTACAACACCACGATAAATTACACTGCAGGCGCTAAATGACCCCTTAAGAGAATGTCTCCCATAAAACTATATTATCATTTTTGGGAAAAAGATAATCCTCGAGAGGAAAAATAGTCCCATTAGATATGATACAATAGCAGGAAGCTATTGAAGATATTACGAGTACAGCTTCAGATCGATCAGCCTAGGCCACCGGAATCCCCGTCATCAGCGAGGCCATTCCCTTGGGGCCCAGCACATCCTCCAGGCTGAACCAGTAATCTATCAGCGCGTCCGAATCGCCCGCATCGTATGCCGAATCATCCTGGATGGGTTTCTTGTTCTTGCAGAACACCCGCAGCTCCTTGCAGGCCACATCCCCATTCCTCTTCAGGTAGTCCCGCATGACGTCGCCCGCGCTCATGACGATGCGACTCACCAGCTCCTGCCCGTCGCCGGATCCCAGTCCCATGGCATGCGCCGACTGGGCCGAGCCGCGCGCAACGTGATGGATGAGGAGGACGATGTTGGAGATGAAGGACTCGTCGGGCATGTATCCTTCGGTGAAGTACTGGACGAACTTGTGGTGCTCCTTGCTGCGGATCAGGCGCAGGAGCTCGAGGGAGCGTTTGTGCATGCCGAAGTAGTTGTATAGGATCATCGGCTCCTCTTCGAAGAGTTTGGTCTTCAGGAAGGCGAGCGGCTGCAGGGTGTCGATGATGTGGGAATTCGACCACTGTCGGGTGAGCATCAATTCCGGTTTGGCTCGCTGCTGGAGCTCCTTCTTGCTGGAGGACGATTCAAGCTTCGACTTTTGGGCAAGCTCGTCCAGGATGCTGTCGATGTGCACGATCCCGACATCCTCGCCAGGACCACCACCACTAACATACTGAGTAAGTAAAAAACAAGTTCGCGACGGTAGTGGTGGGCTTGAGCATGCGAGCGTTCTTGCCATCGGGCTTATGGAATGGTCCGCTGCCCCGCGAATCGCGGGCGAAATGGGTTGCGGACGAGATGCCGGTGGCCAGCTCAAGCCTATTCAGAGATTCGCTGGCGTTCTTGGGCCGTGCACCCACGAAAATATGAGACTCGCCATGGATCTTGACAAATGCATCTATGTCGGGCCACCTCAGGTCTTTATGCATGGCACCATTTATGACAAGGTTGTGCAAGAAGGCCAGCTGTTGAACGTCGTGACACCGGGTGACAAGCTCCTGGCCCACACGCTGCATTCGAATATTGAGGTGGAACAGGACCAAGCCGCAGAGGAGAGCGTGCTGCGAGAGAAGCGCATGCTTCTCGGGCGGAGTGCCAACCCTGTCCAGTTTAGACAAGGCTCGAACATCGAAGAACACATCTCCTTTGATCCATGCGTCCACGGTCGAACTGATGCTCCGAATCTCCTCATCACCCTCCTTAGGCCAGAACTTGGGCTGAGGGTGTGTCTTAGATAGTTGCAGGTATTCATCGATGGTCTTCTGGATGCGAAGTCCAGACATGCGGAGATCTCCAAATGCGCCCAAGGTGCTGTGCCGCATCGCATGGTGAACGTCGAGGAAGACCTGGGCGGCGAAACAGAGCCACAGACCCACCTTTTTGGTCTTAGCGAACTCAACCAGGCCCCGAGTGATTGAATCCTCGGCAGGCAAGTGGATGCCGAACGTATCGAACATGCAAAACTCGGGCAATATCGAGAGAAGGATGATCTTGTCTTCGTTGAACTTCTGGCCCAGAGACATCCGCCCTCTGTCCGCTTTCGGATCATAAATGCCGAAGTGGCCCTTTCTGAAGACTGGCTGGTGATTCGCCTGAAGCACGTTTGCGAAAGACTCAAGCAGGATCTTTGTTGGCAAATAGCACCACTCAGCGGTATCCGCCAGGTTCTCGTTATAGGGCAGGCCAACCTCCATGGACGGCGGCGCAAAGATGCCGCGCGAGAGCGCAGCAAGAGTGTAGACCACAGTCTGGACATTACCCTTCCGCCCGGACAGCGAGGTGCGCCAGTCCGCCTCCACCTCCTTGACCAGATCTTGGGTAAGTTGCAAAGCACTGTCCGTCACGACAGCGGCATTCATGAGGTTGATTTTCTTCTCGTGATATTCCGCCCAGGTGATGGAAATGAACTTGCGCATGTTGTCCAGATCCTGCAGCAAGCAAAGGGTCTTGAAGAACAGCTGGCTCAGGTACGAGTCCGCTGCGTCCTCGTCCTCGTCCTCTTCTTCATCGACGGTAACCTTGACGAGCTTCTTCGACACTGCGGGCGTCGGTTGCGACGACGCAGTGTCCTTGGGCTCCTCCACCGTAAGGACTGCGAATCTGTTGAGGAATTGGTCGGCATCGACGTCGTCGGCTTGAGGCTGCTTGTTAGCGTCTGGCTTCGTCGAGGACTGGTTGGTCTTCCACTCCAGAGTCTCGCAAATCTGCTCCAGCGCCGTGATGAAATGAGCATGACGCTTGTTGTTCGCAGAGTCACCCTGGCCCAAAAACCAGGATGTGGCCGCTTTTCTCAGCTTGACGGCGCGCTTCGCAAGGGCGAGGACCGACTTGGGTACTGGGAGAGCCGAACCGGCCACGACCTCGGCGAACTTCTGCAAATCTTTGGTGGTGGCACTATACTGAACGGGCTCTGCGTCAGAGTCGCCCTTCTTGCCTTTGCGTTTGCCCTTTTTCGTCGCGGTTGATAGCCGCATCGACTAGCTGTCTCCAGTAGCCATGTTGCAAATGTGTTGGTGTCCGTTTTATAGCGGGCGTAACTGCTCTGCAAGAAGTCAGGTAGCATGACTGCAATAGATGGGTTGCAAAGCAAAGAGCCCTATGAGATGGAGAAAAGGAATGGAGAAAGGTGTGTGGAAGTAGAGTGGAACCAGAGTGTGTATTCTTGAAAGGCTTGTTTGCTCCAGTTTTCAGAAGGCGGACAACACGAGCGGGGGGAGGATGCGTGCGCGCGACACATCAGAATCAAAGTGGCTGGAGTACAAGTGGAGTGCTCGGAAAGCCACACGAAGCTTAAAGAAAGAGCTATAGAAGACATATATGAGAGAAAAATTAGATAGGTAGTAATCCTAAGAGAAATTGATATACAAAATTGTGCTTAACGGTGTCAAGGTTGGTATAAGATGAAAGAATGAGTTTCATACTGTCATCCCCAGTCATCCACTCAAGTCAAACGTGAAGCAAACCCGGGAGTTTTATCCCCATGAGATGCCATACTACGTGGTTTGAATGGCATTCCCAAAAATTCGTTGTCTCATCATATTCGTCCACGAAGCAATTAGTGCCTCCTCCTTTGCGGGTCTTGCGTCATAGAGTGTATACGGAATTGACCACACAATGCATGGAAGGATAGCGCAGTGTCTAGTAATTAGCCGAGTAAGCAGAGTTGCCATAGCCGTAGCCAGGAGGAGCTGCAGCCTCCGGCGCGGTGTGCTTGTTGCGCGTAAACAGACCACCCGTACCGCTGGTCTTCTCGGTGGGAGAGGTTCCTAGCTCAACGTCGCGGGGCGCCGGATGACTGGGGAGCATGTCATCCGCACTGGCGGTCTCCGGGTTGTTCTTGTTGCGACGCCAGAAGAAGCCCCGGCGTTGCGTGCCGGTGCCATATGTGTACCCGTTGGCGGGGGAGGGGCCGAAGCGCTTCTCGCGCTTGTGGTGACGGGCGAGAAGAACTTGGAAGAGGATGGAGATCAGGAATAGGAAGCTATATTGGATACAATGTTAACACACACACACACATATTACACTCGATAACGCTCGAGGTAAGAGTGGGGCGACTCACATTCCAATAATAGCGACAGCAAATGAAGCCTTCTCCAGCACGCACGCATACCCAAGACGCACGTGAGTGTTGGCGTCGTCGGTATTGCTGGCACCGGAGCCCAGCGGCGTGTCGACGTTGCCGGAGCAGCTTTGGGTGCCTTTGCGAGTCATGATGGCGATGGCGATCATGGCTCCGATGAAGCAGACATCGAGGAGGACGGCCACGGCAGCAAAGAAGGTGACTCCGCCCAGGCAGCAGGTGAAAAGGATGCCGAGAATGCCGTAGAGGGTCGCTGCACCCGATAGGCCTTCGACGGCCTTCATCCATTGAGGGATCGTCTGATCATGGCGGGCGAGGACGGCGAGGAAGTATGAGAAAATGCCGAGGATGACTGCGGCATCGAGGAACTGGAGGATGCGAATCGCGAGATTCGCGAAGCGGAGGATGACGCCGCCAACACCCATGCTGGCAGTCGATGGCTACTGCTCTAGTCCTTAAAAAACAATAGGCTTGTTGATTGTATATGAACCTGTGTCGGGACAACCCACTGGCCTGTGGTGTATTGCCCGAGTGGATTGATTGGTGTTTGAAGCTAGTGAACAAGTCTCGAGACTTTCCAAGCTGAAATGTAACGGGTTTTAGGGGGTACAGGCGATGATATACTGGGGGAGGGGAGAAGAATTTGCAATGGGCCTGCCCCGGAAGGCAGCAGAATTGCATTGTTAGCAGGCCCAGGGAACGGGGGTGTGTGTGGCAGTAGGATGATCAGTGGATGCAGTGGAGGCCATGTCCCGTTGAACCGCGGCCGAATAGGCCCCGTAAAGAGGGGAAATGAACGCATTGCGACGATCCCACGGACAAGGTCCAGCAGTTGGAAGCTCAATCATTGGCTTTGGAGGATGAATTAGGATGTCACCAGCCACACACGACAGTCGGACCCTGACGGTGGTGATATCATCAGGGTGGAGGATGGAGGAGGGTGGAGCCGGCCCATTGGCGGGTAGACGCAGGTCTAAGCCCTGCACCCTCTCGTGCACCGCCAACTGCCCGGTTAAGTTAGTGGAAAAATGCCAATGATTCATTTTAGGTATAAGCAAATTCTATGGACGGCTTCGCCGGATGTTCCCTTAATAGCATACTGAGTAGTTAATTACTGAAAAAGAAAAGCTAATTGATCATCTCCATTCTGGGTGATGAACGTCCATTGTTTGTTTGCCTTGGATACGGCAGTAATTCCACAGTACCAGGGATCAGTCCCAAGGATAGGCAGCGACAATCCACCGGAACCATATGCCATAAAAAGAAACCAAGAAAGTCAAAAAGAGCTGGTCCCAGAGGGGCTCGAACCCTCGACTTTAACGTTATTAGCGTTACGCTCTAACCAACTGAGCTATGGGACCCGGTTGATGTATTGAGCACTAATCTTAGGCTTGATGAGGATTGCACAGCAGGGACGTCGCTGTCATGACCATCTCACTCGATACGTCATGGGGAGGATGGGGCCTGGTCCTGCGTAGAATTGAGAGAGCGCCTAGGTATAGTGTCGCAATCACATCGATAAAATTAATGAATTGATGCAGTGGTGTGTATAGATACCACATCGTTGCGCATCCCATATTGTGCGTCTGTGGTCCGAGGCAAATGCAGAATTCAGTATATGTCGGTTGTCGGCCAGGAGGATAGGCCGGATACCGCTGTGGTGACGAGGGACTGCCCCATCAAAGCCCAAACGCCCGCCAAATTTCGAACATCCAAAAGCGAAACCAAAGCCCCTCATCTTAAAATCAATGACGCGTCGCTGGCCGCCTTTCATCATCACCCATCGACGAGACAGAGGAGATCTCGTCGAGACTCGCGCGGTGGACCAGGGATGGCCCTCTACTGTATCTCGAAATCTCAGAGACCGTGTCATCTAGGGGATGGTCAAACGGGGATGTCGGCCGCTCGCTCCTCGACACTTGCCGTGAAGGAACGTCGGTACTCGTCACGGGTGATATGTCTGCCTCCGCACGCTCCGGATGCCTGGAATATGGCGGTGGCTGGTCCAGCGTGGTGTTGATCCCTGGTGCTGGGCTGTGCTGACTAGCAGGTGCATCAAGGCTGCGTGACTGGCTTGTAGCGAGGTGGTCGCTCGAGTGGTTCGAGGTGTCGTATGGTATAGGTCCCGTGAAGGGAATGTTATGAGTACTAGCGTTGGTGAATCCCCAGGGTGTCGCTTGGGGTGGTTGCGATCTCGGTAAGTTCTGCTGCGGTTGGGGTAGTATTGGTTGTCGAGGGACGGTCATTACATCGATCTGAGAAGTAGATGGGATGACGTGGCCTCGAACACGACGGCGCCTCCGTCGGAGGAGGAAGAATAGCAGGCCCAAAATGATGGCTGCGCCCGCGACAGCAACAGGGATGGCGATGGCGAGGGTTTTGGTGTTGCCGCCGTTGTTGCTGCTAGCAGAGGAAGTCGACGTGGAAGACGTGGTTGTTGATGTTGTGGGTGATGGATTAGTGGTCTGGGTAGCTGTGAGAAAAGAGTCGGCTGCTGTAGGTGTCGTCGCGCTGGCGGCGATAGACTCCGAGGGCGATGCATTTCCCCCGGCCTGGGATGTGCTGCCGCTGCTGCCACTGCTGTCGGTGCCTTCCCAGCTGCCTTGACTGCCATCCTGAGATCCACCTGTGCTACTTCCTCCTGACCATTGGCTTCCACTATCCATTCCAGACATGACAGCGACAGTGATCGACTGGTCTAACCATCCACGCCTGTCGTTGTTGACCGAACAGAATCGCCCAGCGATGTCGATAAGATACGCCAAGCCAGATCGATAAGTACTATATAGCACCACCGAGAGAATTTCCAATATAGACCCAACACGAAGAAAGCAAGTAGAGATCTCAAGATGCTAGGTCAGTGTCGACGGTGCACACAGACTAACAACAGTTAACGTCTCAACATGCGTCTGAAGCCAGACATATCAACATACAAAGATCAAGAGACCCTGAAATAAAAGAGCCCTCCTGCTCAGATGCTTATGTCAGTACACTGTACCTGGTCAAAGAAAAATACAAAGAACCAGCATATACTCACCACAATGAACACTATGCACCTAGAAATTGCCCGGATAGAAAGTCTCTACAATAATATCGAGTAAAAGGAAGAGCAAGAATCAGAGAATCACAGAAGGAAAAAAAAAAAAAAAGAAGAAACGAAAGTCGGAAACAACAGCCTAGAAGAAAAAAAAGAGAGAGAGAGCTGACATGGCGCAGCAGCGTCCTCTTAGTGAACGAGGTATAGTACACCAGCCTAGAGCCCAACTTCTGAGGGCTAAGGAAGTACAGCCCGCGCCCGCCTCCCCTACCAATCACCACCAGCTTGCACGGCGTAAAGCGCCGGTACATGCCATGGACGACGCGCAATGCAATAATAAGAATAGTATTCTGCCCGCTCACGAGGGTGAAACGAACAGCATTGTTAGCCCCATAAACCAACCCCCCCCCTCTCCATCCTCCTCACCAGTCGGAATGATTGGCGCCGAACGCATATTGGGAGTGGAAGAAGATGTACTACTAGTGTACTTGTACAACTGGCACATGCTAGGGTTGAAACCATGGAGGGGGGAAACCGGTCGCCGTATGGAATAAATGGCAACAAAGGAATGCTTTGCCTCCTTACTCATGTGTCAATGAGCGCGTGGGAATTTTAGGTCGATTGTGGATGGTTGTAGGATTGAATGAGGTTCTCCACCGAATAGCCTGATCGACGCATTAGCTTGGAGTGATGGGGGTCTGGAGACGTCGGCGCATTGCGTGGCCCTGATATGCCCTGGATTATGGAGCCCGGCTGCTTTTGAATCGGTTGTGATCGCACGGCCTCTGCGGGGCGAGGTTATCGTTCAATTGTCAACATGGAAGTTGAGGTTGAGGTCGAGGTCTATGATACAAGGGTCAAGTTCCAAGTACAGTGCACTGCGTTGTGTCGTATGGGGACTGGGTGAGAACAGCAACGATCTGGAAAGAGGGCGTAAGCTTGATTTGTTGTTGTTGTTTGACTCCGTGTTTCACGGCTGCCTTCTGCCAACACAGCCACCCAAGGCTGCATTAGGAGGGAAGCACTAAGCACCGGGCACTTGCACTTGACCTCGGAAAGGTTGAATTCCTTCGAGCTTAGTTTCGTGGAATAAGGCTCTATGCACACTATGCCTACAGCGGAAAAAAATGCTATTTCGAATCTAGCCCTCCAACAAATCGCTCTATTTTCCAATGCGCATATATACACTTGAATAAACTTTTAGATCTATACAATTACCGCCCTTTCCCATAATCAGGCGTGTAAGCCTTGACCTTGCCCTTCGTCAACTCCCTCAACGCCATGGTTGCATACTGGCTCGATCCAAGCTGGAACTTGAGCACCACAGCGAGTTTGCTCTCCCCCTGCTCCTGAGCAGCATCAGCATCAGCTCCATCCTTGCTCGGACCCTGAAGTCTTTCCAGATCGGTCGCCACGAACTGCTCATCATCCCTCTCGTAGACCTTCACATCGACCGAATAGTCCGGCCCCATGCGGTTCAACAGCTTGCGGTATCCGCCCGTGAGACTCACGTCCTTCCACTTCCGGCGCATATCGAAGGGATCGAGGCCACCGCCTTGCTCACTGCCCATGAACTGCTTGTAGAAATTCGTCATGGCGTTGGCCGGGTACAGCACATCGTATCCAGGAAGCGTCAACACGACGTCGAAGATGTTGTATTTGCCGCTGGCGGCTTCCTCGGCGGTAAGGGCGCGGGCGCGCGTGATGCCCTCGGCCGCGTAGGCGCTGTCGCCGGTTGCATGGGGCGTGATGATGACTTCGCCATCGGCGTCAACGGTCTCGTCGGCCGGTTCGGTAGTCGCGGCTGCGGAAGCGCCGGTGGCGTTGGCAGCGGAGGAGGAGGTCTTGTCGGTGTGTTCGTGGATCAGGACGAGGTCGCCTTCGACGACCTTATCGCCGTACAACCGCCAGCGTTCGGTGGCAGCGAAGTTCCACACAAACGACTGGTAGGCGTGGACGTACATCAGACGCAGATTACGGGGCACAGCCTGGAGGGCGCCGAGGTAGTCGGTCTTCGAGCGGCCCAGTTGGCGCATGATGTTGGCCTCGGCGGAGAACTTGCGAGGCAGTTTCTCAAGCGCCTTGCCGGCGTTGGCGGTGGTCGTGTAAATGTGGATCGCTTCGGCGCGCGCGCGGTCGTCGGAGCTGATTAGAGCGGAGGCGGCTTCTCCCTGTTGCGCGGCATCTAGGGTGTGCGGGCTGTAGTGGAGGATGGCGTCGCAGGCGCCCTTGAAGTCGCCTTGAAGCATCTTGACGCCGACGGTGTCCGTGCGCGTGGCGTAGGTTCCGAAGCGTTGGAGACCGAAGTAGTTGAAGTAGCCTCGTTCGCGGAGGTTGTGTAGGGCAGTCTTAACAAGGTCGGTGGACTTGGCGATGGCGGCTTCGCGGTCCTGAAGGTCGACGACTCCGGGAATCTCGCAGTCGCGGAGGGTGATCACGAATTCGTTGCCGTTGAGATCACCCAGATCGAGACCATACTTGCGATACTCAAAATCACCGAGGACTGCGTTACGGAGAGTAGGGTTGATTTTCTCAAGCCGCTCGGCCTGCACTCGGTACGCACACGCCCGCTGGACCGTCACACCGCGTCGATCCTTGGTACCGGCGAATTGGAAGGTCTTCGAGTTCACCTTGAGCTGGCGTCCAATGAAGTTCAGAATCTCCATGGTATCTTTGTTCTCCTTGTAGATGGTGAAGTGCAGGTAGGGGCCGCCCAATTCATCCCAGTTGATCGGAACACGCGGCCCGCCTTTGCCATTACCGCGTCCACCCTGCGCCTTCTTGTTGTTCCGGTTCGGGGCGACGGAGATGTTCATCATGCCCTCACTGTCGGTCTGGGACTCGAGCTGAGAGTTGAAGATGCGACGAATGGCCTGGTGCATCTTGATCCGCAGATCGCGATCGGTGACCACGACGGTAGCGATCTTGCTGAAGTCGCTGGGCCTCGACTTCGGGTTCTCAAGAGCGCGTTTGTTCAGCGCCAGGATCTTCTGTGTGGGTTCCTCGCCGAAAAGGGATTCGAGAAGCGCGTTGTCTTCATCGCTGATCTGGAACTCGGGGGCGGGAATTTCGGCGGTCGGCGTTGCATCTTTCTCAGCTGTAGCTTGGGCGCCGTCCTCCGGCTGGGGCTTTGCGGTTGGCTTCTCCGAGGACTGTTCCTCCTTATTCTGCTTCTTCTCCTGAACGGGAACATTCTGCAGATGCAGCACTTCACCGGACGGCACAATCTCGTTCACGAGGAAATCGGTATATCTAGATGCGAAGAGATATAATTAGTGACGACCCCAGACAAGTTATGAAGGGGCCAGAGCATACCTTTTCTTCAAAATACCGGAGAATCCTTCGTTGTCCGCACTGACATAGCCGGTGATTCCAACCTCGATCTCCCTTCGAGCCTGCGCATCATCGGCCGAGACTGGCGCGGCGGCGGGTTCCTCCGCAACGGGTCCGCCGGCCTGGGGAAGCACAGCGTCGTCCGTGGTGGGCGGGTTGTCAGTCTTGATGCGCTTGCGCGGCGACTCAATCACGTCGGCGCCCTCCATTGCAATGGCTGCTTTTGCAAATAAAAATAAAGCGGAGTTGGAGAGACCGGGCGGGATTAAAGTCATGAAGATTGCGGAGCTCCAGAAAGTTACCGTCACGTTTTGCTTGGCTGGATTGAGTTAGAGCGCGGGGGCTAGCCCTAAAGGGAAATCCCGATCGGGTTGAGTTGTAGATCGTTCTAGTCCTCGACGGGCAGAAGTATAGACCACCGTGGTCCTTCATGATGGATCATGGATCCATCAAGACTAGATGGATGAGACTTCAAATCCCTGTATGCGAACTTAGGCTGGCTATCTCAAACGGTACAAGAAGAACCTACACAGCACTTGGGGACTCAGTGCATGCAACCAGTCGGGATTAGCCCACCAAAAAACTGATTCAATTAATTGCGTGCAGTTGCTATCATGTCCAGACAATCTCGAACCATCACTCACTCATTTCGCAAAGCGAACCGCCCAAAGACTTGAGAACCGGTATACTTCGATTAATTTACTATCATCTGTTCTACAAAGATATGGCAACCAAGAATCAGCAGTCCAAGGAGAGAAATATGCCCATACATCACCAAGAAATCCAATTCCCCCAAGCCAACTCCATGACAAACCCAAAGATTATCTCCTCTTAAATCCTCCCAGAACAAAGACCTTCACCGCACAGCACATAAGGCAAGATTTCAAGATAACAGAAGTACTCCTCTAAGCTCCTCCACCATGTACTCCACTGTTCCAAGGAACCCAAAGAAAAAGAAATCAGTAATGAACCCCATATATCCCTCCCAAATTTGAAAGACAATATAAATAGGCCCTCAACCCTCACACCCTCACACCCTCTCCCCCCGTCTTCCGATAGGGAACCCAGTCCAAAACAGTTGCAAGTAACACAAAAAGTGACCCATAGCAGCAACATCCAACCATGTCTCCCCTAACCCCACGCCAGATAGAGCGCAGCGAGCGTTTCCGCCAGGCGGGGATGTTCTGGCACCGAACCGAGATGGGCGATGAGCAAGTCACCGTGCCCGTCTCATTTCTCAACTTCATCATCACAGCTAACAAGGACTCAGACCTCGCGCAGCGCCGGTACTTCGTCGCCGCGCGCGAGGTGCTCCGGCGCCGCTTTCTCGCGTTGATCACCGCGGGATACGAGCTCCCCATGCCGGTGCTCAGGATCTATCAGCCCCCGCCTTTTAATTCTTCTTCTGAGTCAGATTCGGACTCTGAGGGGAGTGAGAGTGAGAGTGATGATTATGAGGAAATGGAAGAGGAAATGGAAGAGGAGGAGGAAGAGGAGGAGGAGGGCTATGCGGCTTGTGATGAGAAGAGTGTCGAGGGGTCTAGCGTCCACGATGATGTCGACAGTGAGGATGATGACTTCGATGTGCTGAGCGATTTCACTGTCAAGATGGAGTTCGTGGTGGCGGTGACCACTGTCCACGAGCCTGCTGACGTGCTGGAGAATTTGGTCGCCGGTATTGAGGAGATCATTGCAGAGATTGATAGCACGGGACGCTATTCGTACGCGGCCGCTAGAGGGCTGGTGTCGGCTCGGATCGTGAAGGATGGGCTGCCGATGCAAGAGGAGGAAGAGGAGGTTGATTCCGAGTGGACGGACGACGAGGAGTCCTTTGACGAAGCAGAGGAGTGCTGTCCTAGCGAGCCGGAACGCTTTGGTGATGATCGTAATGATCCCGAGAGCGCCGGTGAGAACGAGGACGAGGAGAATCCCATCATTTACAGTGACGATGATGTTGTGCCGCTCGATGTTGACGAGGACGCGGTGCTTGCACGCATCGCCTGGCTCCTGCAGGATGCGTTGAAGTCGAATCCTTAAGCAGCTGCCATTGTAAGCTTCCGTCGACTGTCTCTTTGCTCCTTCTTCACCGGACCTGTTCACTTCGTTTTTAGTTGTATTCTTGTACACTCTTGCTACGATTCTTGGGTGTACAAAGGTTAAATTCTCAATGTAGACAATTCTAGAACAAATGGTTTTTTTTTTCTTATAATGAAGATGTAAAGCTGATGATGCAAAAATGAAGTATCATTAGCCTGAGCTTGTAGTAGATTCTAATCAAGCACACAGTGTACCCCTCGTAAAGCGTCATGTGCATCCCCAACTCCATAGCCCGAAATGACACAAAAAGGAACAAAAATGGCAACTAGAGGTATCATCTATGCGAGGTGTTGCGACCTCTCCCAAGTCTAATGCTAAACGCACGAGTTGATCCGAAAAGCACATTCGTCGAGCACGCAAGAACCAGAAACGGACCGAGAACAGTCCCACAGCGGAATCCAGGAAATCAAAAAGGCAAGAAGACGGCGGATGGACATCATTTTGCTCGATTACGCAACGCGAGAGCCTTCTTCAGCGTCTCCGGATCACCGCCCTCCCATGCAGCCCGAATGGCCCGGACTAGTCCGAAGACCGCTTCGCGCGCTTCCTCCCTTGCCAGGCCCGAGTGAAGAAGGGAATCGTATGGAGTCTGTGTGTGACGGATATGCGCTTCCGCAGCCAAGATGGCCTTGCGCTTGTCCGACACGGTGGTGGCGCGTCCTACGCGGCCAGCACCTTTCAAGAAGGCATGGTTGACAATTGTCTCCAGCACGTTCTCCGGCATGAGAGGAAACTGGGTGCGAAGAAGCTGGCGGGCCTTAAGAGAGTCTCGCTTATCCCGACTCTGGACGGCCTGAGCGCGAGACTTGGCTGTTTCCGCTGCGGAGCTGCGGACGGACTCGAAGATATCGGACGGGACACGCAGGCCGATGGTGGACTTTCCTTTGTCGTCCTAAGGGTGTGTTAGTAACCATGTGGTTGCCATGGGGAAAACAGAGAGGGGGCAAAGGGGCCAACTCACATAGACTACATAGACAACCTGACGAGCCTCTTTGGTCTTACTGCGGCAATGACGTGTAATGTAGACATCGCCCTTGGGGACGAAAGTATAGTTCTGGGGACACGGGTCTTGACGGAGGCAGTTCTGGATGAGTTGGCGTATTGTTAGCGATCTATACCCTTCCCATTATGTGTCTGCGCCGGGAGCCGCAGGATCAAGATGCAAGGGCGGAGTCGAGGACTCTCGACGACGGAGTTATAGTTCCCCTCAGCAACCTCCTTCCCCGCCCCTCACGAAAAGGGACATTTGCTGCAATCTCACCTTTTCCAAAACATCCGAAGAAGGCGGAAGAATCGGTATCTTTCTTGACTTAGAAGGCTGCCATGCTGCCCGGAGCTGAGTCCCTGCCGCCTTGAATTTGGTGGTGTTCGCAGCAACTCCGAAATCGCCCCGATCGCGCTTCCTCTGAAGACTCCTTCTCCGTGCTTGTGCTAGAATCCCCCGGGGCGATGCCGGACTGGCTGCCAGGCCGACACCGGCTTTCTTGCGTTTGTCGAATCTCTTGACGAGCTTGGGTCGGCCTTTCTTGGATCGAGAGTTGACTGGCATGCTGGATCAGAACGAGAAACTCCGGAGGAGAGCGAATGAATGCTCAAGGTCACCAGACGCAGAACAGATAGCGGTGAAATGCGAGAGAAATGACTAGGAGTCAATCAATATGCTTTATGCTCGGACGCAAGTGGTCGATCGGTGATGCAATGCTGTAATTCATTCGGCGGACGGAGGATTCGATAGATAAGCGAGCGCAGGATTCAGGATGGGGTTCGACTATAAGACGAGGGGTAGATGTGAAAGAGTGACACATCCATTGTGACGGAGTACATGCTGTTTTATTCGTTCTTTGTCTTTCAAGGGTCCATAATGAGGTGTTCTGGCGCAAGACACTGCGCATTCGGTCAAGTTCAAGTTTATGATGCCCAAAGAAGATGGACAGCATTCAAGCCCCCGCGGACAAATCGGCCGCGTCGGAGAAAGATGTGGCGGTGAATAGGGAATTGTGGCTGACACTAGGCTACTGGTGACTGAATCTCAAGGCATCCAGACTGCGGGGACGGGCAACTGGTGAATTTTGACATGGAAGGCACATCATCGCCTCTACCCTCTACCACGGCATTATGGCTGATTCTGCAGCACTAAAGGAGGTTTGAGAGTACCAAGCTAGGGACCAGTGTAGTACGCGGTCGCGAGTATGTCTTTGATACTTAGCACACTGTCGCACATGTTGGGATTTAGATCACTCCATGTGAGCCTTTCATTTTCTCTCATCTTGCGGATAAGAATAGCCGAGCAACATTTACAGCCACTGATAGGAGAGATGAACCCGATCTGATGGAACAGATCAGCTGAAAGGAAGTCAAAGCAATCGGTGGCCACAACTCCTGATTCGAAGCTGTTGAGTACTATTCTGTCAGCAGTTATTGCCTAGTGGTAATCCTGCTACTCCGTACTTTGCAATAGTTCTCCGAACATACTGTGGATGAACTGCATCAAGCGTATAGATCTCCCGAAGTGACAGATCACTCAGGGCCCCGGGCAACCAGCCGATTACCCCATGGAGCAAGAGCATATCGATACCTTAAGCTAAAGATAGCTGCATGTTGCTCGACAGCGTCCCGACTTCTGACTACAAGGAGCGACCGATGCTTGATTACCGCGCTGAATGTTTAGCTTTTGTTACCTGCATGAAAAGATCCGGCTACTCCACGTTCCTGTAAACGATGAAGAAGGGTTGGTGGTTCATCGGGCACTTCAAGATCCTAGTTGAACTGACAAGGGCAAGAATGTAGTTATCTGTTTGACCCTCCTGTCTCAGAACTTGCTGTGTCTGATTCAGCCCGCTCGTGTGTGTTTCGAAGAGGTTTAGGGCCCTGGAGCGCTCCCATCCTGGAAAGGTATGTACTGTACGGAGTACTCCCTTGCTGATGCCTTCAACTCTAATATAGCCCAATCGATCGTTGGGAGGGGCGGTTGAACGCACACGCTGCATTCGAGACCATGCCAGGGGCTCTGGATTTATTAAATAGGATGGGGACTTGCTGTGTCTGTCCAACTGCGTAACACGGCAGGGCGTCTTAACTACTGCTGCAGGTCCCATGGCTCGCGTGCAGGTCTAGCGGCTAAACGATTGATGGACGGTAAATTAGGTGGTCATGGGTGAAGCTGAAAAGGACAAGAGTCACCAAAACTTTTGCCCCTTAGGCCGACCATGGTGAAGACCAATCAATAATGGATTGGATGAGGGGTGACAATCAGAGCTGAGCAGGGACATGCCTAGTGCTGAGTGAGTCCGTATGTTTATGGGTGATAGAACATTGAACTAGACCATAATAATTCGACCAGTCCACCATCGGAGGGCCACTGTTCTGCCTAGGATAGGCTCCCCTTTCCCGGGCCGGGGCCTGGTCCCCAAACCTCTTTCCGACCAATGGTGGCTCGCCAGGATCACAACCGGTCGTTGCTGCAGCGGCAGACGGTGCAGCGCAAGTTATCCCCAAAATCACTGTGGCAGTCCGTGATTGTGCCCGAGATTAGTCTAGACTTAATTGGTGTCGGGGCGACTCACGCGGCGTCCGATCGCGCTGAGAGGGAGACACTTATCCCAAAGAGGTTATATTACATCCGGGTCGGATCTGGCCTGGACAGATTGGAGGGGTGAGCATGTCTACTACCTAGGTAGGTACTTAGTACGTAGTTCTCAATGCTGAAAGTGTTTGCCGAACATAAAATGCACAGATTGAAATTGAGCACACCCATTTTGTTTGTTCGTGCTTGTGCCCCCGTTTGTATGTGTCTTATGTGTCTTTTGTGTTAGTTGAGGCAGTGAATGATTGTGTCTACATTTTCTGTCACCACGCCTCACCCGAGACCGAGTGGATAGCTGCAGCGGAGAGACGAAAGGCTAGCTAGCCTCAAGAATGGCCTAGCTGTCCAAGTTCAGGAGTTGGCATAATCAGGGCCACTTCTCTGACTTTAGTGACCACCATGTCGTCATTGCTGCTCCGATTCAGGGCCAAGACGAACCGAGGAAAGGAAATTAATTTCGGACAGTTCGAGCTTCGCTCCGTCTCTGCTCGTTGCTCCAGCGCCCCCAACTCCCCGGTACTTACTTTGCTACGATCATAGTCGGACATGGAGTTGAACGAAACAGAATCCCGAGGATGCTTGTGGTCTAGTCCAGCCGAGTCGAGTCGAGTCGAATCAATCAAACAACCCCAGGGCGTTCGAGGGTCGTTTAGTCTAGTACGTAGTGTTCAGGAACGGGTTGCAAGGCTCCATCCACCCCCCCCCCTCCCTTTACCCCGTCGCCTAATGTAGGCTGGATCGACAACAACCTGGGAAGGGAGTCTTCATCAAAGCGAACCTTGTCGAGAGATCTCAAACTCCGAGATGAGGTGGGGGTTGATCAGGTTGGGGATCGATCGACGGCGGCTCAAGGCCGGCAGAAAGCTTCAGCGGGAGACATATCAATCTGAAAATGGGCAGAAAAGATGGAGACTCGATGCTGTCACTTGTGAAATGTAGGTCGGGAGTGCTTCAAGTGTTCAATAGAAGGATTGATGAAGGTGTCAGCTCCCAGTAAAGCAGCTGAGCCAGCCAGCCAACAATTGCCAGCAGCGATCGTGCGGGAGAAGGAGATAAGACGATCCACGGGAATTGGACCGTCGTTCCTTGTTCTGGAAAACCTCCTCCTCGGGCGCTTTGAACCCCCTAGAGCTGTAGCGTCGTCAGTGTAATCTGTGGGAGGCCATGAGCTTCTTGAATTCTTCTTTCTTTACTTCTTTATTGCTAGGTTGCCGGTCTTGGGAATGAATGAGGCGGATATTGTTCTAGCTGGGGGTGATGCATTGATCGTTCAGGGCCAGCCCCGGAAATCCGTATATGAACCCGCGGAACCTCGATCGCTAATGGAGCCCGATTCATATCACGACTGGTTCTTCTGCTCTTTGCACTGCGAACGGAGTCTATTCAGCAGTCTATGATGCCGAGTCTTGCAATATCTTGCACTCTTCCTTGTCCTCACGGCATAGTATAATCACAAGCTTGCTCGAGTGAGCCGGCCGAGAGATAATCTTTCCATCAAGATGCCGAATCTCTACCACTACCGGATAGAGGGTGGAGGAAGATCGGGAAGGAGCATGCTGGTTGGAAGACCCTCGATTGATGATGACGGATGCAAGTACTATAGAGAAAGATGACTGGAAGACTAGCAGCTCAAAGGCTCAAGTGTCATATAGTAGAGACACGATCGAACGAGAATGAAATGGCAGCAGAACCGGTCCTGGGGTTCATCCTTCCGTAGTCTTTTTTTTCCCCTTCATTGAAAATGGTTCCCCAGTGGATCTGCGGATGTATGTAAAAAGAAAAAAAAAAAAAAACTGTCAAATTATTACCAAATTACAAACAGAGGAAAACGAAAACACAAAATTCAATTGCTTCCCTTTCTCAATCAATTCAATTACTTCCTTCCTATTTGAACCACTGCCCTCCTTGACTGTCTCCTTGGGAACGAACATACAGTAGTCACTACCTAGTAGTTAACTACAGTTCACAGCTGCTACAACAACGACTATTGCCTCCGGTGCAGGGACTACTACTACCTACCGACTGACGAACCGAACCTCCTCCCTCAAGAACCAAGGACCAGAGAAGAGACAAATTGAAGGAAACGAACACACATTCCGTTAGAGCACCTTTTGTTCAGCAGAAGCTCTATTCTACCATTCTTGGAACCTTTCTCTTCTTACTCTTCTTACTCTTCTTACTCTTCCTACTACTAAATTACTTTCCCCTCTCACAACAACCACTTAACCTACCACCACCACTTCCTACCCTTCCCTCCCTCCTTCCCTCCTCCCTTTCCTCTCATTACGATCCTCCTTTGTCCACCCCCTCCTCTCTCCTCTCCCTCTTTCTCCTCCCTAGAACTACTTCCGGGATTCATTTCCCTGCCTCTCCTCCCGACTCGACTACTATGTGCTAGACCGTCAAATCCTCCTTTCCCGTCCGCTCAGTCCTTCGAGGGGTCCCAACGCAAAGCTCGAGTTCTATGACCCCCGGGCAACTTCACATTCGTCGGCAACTTCGATCCCTACCGAAACCCCTCTCCCCGAACATTCCTGACGACTCGCAAAAATCTCGAAAAAATCTACGAGAGGGTTGCCTGGCAGCTCTGCAATTGAATGGTTGCTGGGATCACAAAGTTGCTGACATGAGTTGGGATCACCCCGTTCACAGGTATGTGGGATTTGGTTCATTCAATTCTCTCTCTCCCCTACCTACACATACGGCACCACGGGCTGGCACAAGCGGGGTTGCTTTGTCTTCTTTATTCCACTCCACCTCACTTGAAAGCCACTTATTCAATACTTATGCTTGCGTGCTTGTGTGCTTCAATTCTGCAGCCCCCCCTCCCCAGCTTTCTATGTGTATATAGTTGGCCCATATATACAATTTGTCCTCTCTGGCCGGCCCTAGGCTGGTTCCGCGGAGCTTTCTGTCGAAACTCCGCAACTCCCCCCCGAAGTAGCCGCTCATGTGCACAATGATACTAACGGAGCCGTCCTTTACGTTCAGCTTCAGCTATCCAAACGGTGAACCTCAGACCCCAACGAGGACTCCTCCGACGACCACAATCTTCGGTGATCCGGCCTTTCAGACCCCCAAACTCGAGTCCAGCTTCTTCGATCCCCGAGTCACTTGGGACACCTCCGATCCCTATGCCTCCAGTCCGGAATTTCTCCGGACACCCCAGAAGTTCGGTATAAGCACCCCTTCGATCAATCCTCTCCGATTGCCAGACACTGGGCCCGACCGACCGTTAGATGCAGACCCCAACCTGAGGAGCGCCAAAGCGGCGGAGCAGGACACAGATACAGCGAAACGACGCCGGCCGTCCAAAGCCAATGGGTTTATCGGGGAGGACGGTCCGCGGACGGTAGACTCAGCCAAGTCTGCCGCCACCATACAGACACCCCCGCCAAGCAGCGCTTCTCGAAAGAAGATGACTGAGTATGGCGAGGGCAAGGGCACTGGGCGACGTACCTCCGCTTCCAGTGCGGTGGGCGGTCATCTGGAGACTCCTAGCCGGATAATGGGTGCCTCGCCTCAGTTGTTCAATTTCACCTCCTCCCCAGATCCGTTTCAACTGGGATCGATGAATCCCTCCGCATCCCCTCTATTTCCGCAGCAGAGACTTTTCTGGGATCATGACTTGGGAAATCATGGGGTAGGCATGGGTCTTTCGACCAGCGGTGTCGATCTATTCGCTCCGCAAACCAGTGGCCCCTTCCAGCTCAACCCTCCACCTCTGCAGGATGCCCATATCCCTCAGTTGCCCACCATCGAGGGTAGTATGGAACTTCCAGAGTTCAATACCCACGGCTATAACTTCTCGTCAACCACCACGACCGACGCCGCACTGTTTCCTGCCCCATTCTCTACTTCTCCTCGTCTACCGATCACGAAAGCTGAGGATCCAGCCATGTTTCTCAGCTCTCCAGCACGTCGTTTTGGGGGACCCCAGCCGACTCCTGAGAAGAGACTCTTTGGTCGGCCTACCAGACAGCCCTACCATCATCAGACCGAGGAGTCGAAGCGGGAAGAACTCCGTCGGGCACAGAGTGTACACCATCCACTCGCCCCGTTCGATCTCGAAGAGGACGATGACTACACTCCTCGACAGGCCCGGCCGACGCTGACCCGTAGTGTTACTCATACGGCTATCACGTCTTCTCGCCCCAGTGCTGGGAGCACGATGTCTTTGACAAATGGCATTCGCAAAAGCCCATCGAAGGGCCGCCTGTCGCCTGTTAAGTCTATGCGGCAGTCGATGCCCCGCTCGACGTCTGCGGCCAGCGTACCTACACGTTCTCAGTCAGTAGTTCTCCGGATCGGACGCGACGGTCGAGCCAAGACCGAAATGCAGCCCGTGCAAGAGGCAGCGACTGGATTGACAGATCCTATCACCGCCATGGACCTGGAGGGCTCCACAACAGAGAGCGAGTATGACTCGGTCGATTACTCTGAATACCCCATCATCCCTAGCCGCAACCCCTCACTCGCCTTCTCAGATGCTGGAAGGTCAGTGACGGGCCGTAGTGACTCGGGTTCACGGCCTCACTCAAAGGGCTCCTACACCTCGACGGCAGCATCGTCCCAGTCGGGGCGGATGTCCCCATGGAATGGATCTTCTCGCGGACTTTCCCGCCGGCCCCAGTACAAACCTACTCTGGATGACTGGAAACGGACCCCGAAAAGACAGACTGGCATGCTTCATTCAGATCTGTCCTATCTGAGTGCCGGATCGCTGGGGGAGCCCTTCGATGATGTGGAAGAGGACAGTGGCGATGCCCAGCATGCCCTCCGGAAGGTGTTGCAAGAGCGTGGACGTCCGCTTCGGCCTCACACTGTCAGCTACAGCTCGCGGATAGGTCGTGCCAATCGTTCTCTGGCCCACCTTCGGTCGTCACCGCCGCGATTTGGCGCCGAACTGGATCTCGCTACGCGGACGATGAACACGTCTCCTACAACGATGACGGACCCTGACATTGCAACACCGATCACCGATCGGTTTAGTAACCCAAGCCGGGGAACCAGGTGTGTTTGCAATTCCATGGACAACGGTGGTCACCTGATGATCCAATGGTAAGTAGTCCTGAACGCTATAGCAGTCCTTTCCTAGCCTGACTTAGGGACAGTGAATCATGCAGTCACTGGTTGCATACCAAGTGTGTTGGTCTTGAACGGGCCAATCTTCCCTCTGTTTATGTCTGCGTCTTCTGCGCTGCACAGACTCCCACTCGGAAGAATAATCGTGTTCGAGTTCCTGTTGGCGGAGTCGGCCATGGCCATGGCCCCCCCTCACCCTTGGCCCATAAGTCCTACCGGTTCCGTTGAAATGCCATGAACTCGAACACGCTGGTACGACTTGCTTTCTTTACTCCTCGACATCCATTAACCTTCAATACCCTTCATCTCATGCTATCATAACCCATACCCATACTCCTCTCTACCCAAGGAGCAGAGAGTCCCCACGATTCTGGGTCTCCTTTGTCATCTTGTCCTGGATTTAGACATACCCCTTTTTCTTTTCTGAAACATATCATCTCTTTCCGGGCGCCTCTGTGTTTACATCACCGCAGTGATGAGGGTTACCCCTTACTATGTTCTTAATCGTCCGGCAAAGGGCCACGTGATACCTTGTATTCTGCATGTAGCCAACGCTGATCACCAAGAAATACACTCAATGATAATGAACAACTTTCTGCACGAGTCGATCGCAGGAAGAGCACAGTAGGGTCTCACTGCTATTAATGTCAACTGTTCCAGTGTAGCTTATACATATCTAGACTTAGACTTTCCCAAAACCTACTAGGATCTTAGACTACATATATACGTACCCTGCCGTATAATAACTACTCTAAAAGATCAAGCAAGTTATACAAAGTATAAGAACCAATGTACGGTCCTAGTTATATAATATAATATCTAGGTATTTCCAGAGGGTATTCTGTCTCTTCTAGCATTGATTAGTCTTAATTCTAGCGGTGTTAGACTAAAGTAACGGAGCAGTAATTGAACTTGTTGTTCCACTGCATCTGACCCCCTATTCCTGTCCAACCTACTATTCAGTACAGGTCACCTTGACAATGCCACCAGTCACTCGCTCCACGCGCCGCAATCTTCCCACCTTCCTCCAGGAGCCATCAGCTCGCCAGTCAACCACGTCTCCGCCGCTGCGCCTGAGCGAACCCACTCGTACCGGCAACCCCGGCCTCCTCGACTGGATTTCCGTAACTCCGGCCCTCATCTGGGACCATGCCAAGCAGACCGATGCGATCGACGAATTCTTCGACCAGCTACGGGGACATCATAGCTCCGTCGCCCTCCGACTCCAGCGCTCCCGCTCCCTCGAAGCCCCGAACACCGAATATCTCATGATCGGTTCGTCGATCCTGCCCCGTCCACTGCACCAGTTCTCCCCCGGGAGGGCATGCTAATGAGACCCCCAGAATGGAGCCACGCTTCCACCCGAGCCAAATTCATCGACTCGGACAACTACACCTCTTGGATGGATCTCCTCGGACGATTGACACAGGGTAGATCCGTGCACCTCGCCCTGGTGGACTTCTCGGCCACCTCGCGCCAGTACGCCTACCACCTCGACACCCGGGGCCCCGTCGACCACTTCGAACTCCTGATGGTCTACTTCCCCCGCCACCTGTCCGAGCAGCAGACGAGAGCACTCACGCACTGCGATCAGCCGTTCCTTCTGCGCGGCTGGTTCCCCGGCCAGCCGTGTGTGGAGATCGAGCCGCACCCGGTCTATCAGTTGGTTGACTGGACGCGGGGGTGGTTGGTTGACACCACTGGTGCTGGTGCTGGTGCTGGTCCTGCCGCTGCCGCTGTGGACTTCCAGGGCCATCGCGGGGCGCAGTGCCTGGTCTACTTTCTGCGGTGGAATGGGCGGGCCGGGGAGAAGAGCTACAAGTCGATCCGCGAGACGCATGCGGTGGATTGGTGGGGGGAGTTTTTGGCTCGGTTGGAGGAGCTGGGGATGTTGGGGTGTGAAAGTCAGCATGTGCAGTTTTATAGACGTTCGCATTAGCAGTACGGTATCTATGGTGAGGCTTGTCGTGTTCTCTTTGTTTGGTTGGGATGAGAATGAGTACTTATGAAGGTTTATATGGCTTGTTCTTTATGCCAGTCTGCCTGTCTTGTCTAGAACTAGATGTCGCAATCTTTGGGGGCCAGAAAGAAAGCAAGGAAATGCCAAGCTGGCTCCATCGTTCATCTTAAGTTGCATCCTTCAGGCCTGAGAACTGAGTCAGGATTCTCGTCGCGCGAGCTGAGCATCTTAGCGCAGGTGGCTCTCTCGAACCCTGATCAATCTTATTTAGGAGGACTGGCATCCACCTTGCGATCAACAATCGGGCGCGAACATGGGCACTAGAGACCGAGGGTTGGCACCTGGCCAGGCTGCGCAAGAGGCAGTGAGGGAGGCAAAAAGCACATACCAGAGCACACTCGACCCTGCACTGTCTGTAGCGTTTGGAGTACAGCTCAAGCAGTAACTGAGATCCCCGGGCTGCGGATGCTGCGCCGCATATTCTGGTCTTAGAACAAATTGTGGCGTCAGGAGCCCTAATCATGGCAGAGAGGGAGAACATGGGCTGGTGGAGGACTTACCGTGGTATATCCATGGCCGTTGTGCATAAATTGAGAAAATTCCTCGCCCCGGTTTGTAGCTGTCGCTGCAGTCTTCCAGTACCAGCAAATCAACTCAATCTAGCCAAGATCCGAGACCACACCGACCGAAAGCAAGCAGATGCCAGCCGGGCCTCAGTAGTAGGCATCGTATTTCGCTGCCTCTGCTGCGTTCTTCCACAAATGAGTCTCAATCTTTGGCGGTGGAGGCTGGGGAAAGCTTACTTGGGAGGCTTCGTGGTGAACACCTTCAGCCTGATCTCTGCAACATGCCTGGCTTCAGTGAGTCGACCACGTGTTGTGGACATCGGCACGTTGTTTGATGCCCCTGCAATTCCTGCGATTTCTTGCAGACTTCGGTGGCGCTGCGGATGATGATGATGATGATGATGTTGCAGTGGTGATTGTAGATTTTGGCCATCGAATGTGAGGTGAGGGTTGTTTATTTCTCCTTGCGAACTATACTTGAAGAGATGATAGGTTGTATGATTGAGATACAAATTGGGCGAGTGCATCCTGATCGTTGGCCCACCGGAAGGTACGCGAGACCTTTTGTGTCGGAGAAGTCGAGTCTGTGGTCAGGGGCAGCATGCGTGAGGCGTAGAGATGATAAGCCACACGTTCGAGGTTGCGTTGAGGGTAGCTGAAGCTGGATAGGATAGTTGTAAGGGTAGCCTCTTAAACCTGGTCGAAGATGAAGAGGGAGCTTTGAGTCTGGCCAATGGGAGAGAGACAGGAAGGAGAGAGAGAGATAGAGGGAGGAATTTAGAAGAAGAAGAACAGAGAGATGAAGGGGAGGATACAAGTAGGTAAGCAATAACCTGATCAAAGGGTGAGTGAATAAGAAAGTATAGACATATTAACAACAGGAGACGCTGCCATTGAATCGAGGTGGCATTCTCCATTCCATACATTGCACCATTTTGCACATCCCAGTGGGCCCCGGGTAGTCCTATAGCCTAATAGTAATAAAATAGCATGGATAAACTGCTGAAACTGCTGAATAGTACAGAGACCGCAGTGCCGATTCGACAAATAATATGTGTCGCCAGTATACGGAGTATATACAACAAGCACCCGCAATACACACCGTGGACCCCTCCACAGTCCACATGTAGCACAGCAGCACAGCAGCACAGTAGCACAAGCAGCGAACCCCCACTCCAACCTCCAACCACCAAAGGAAGACAAACCTCCATACCTCTTATCATCAACCTCACTAAGAATACAATGTCTTACACCAATCGCCAATTGCCTCAAAAAACCAAGTCACAACGGGGCAAACCAAGCAGAATTAATTACTCCAAGCAATATGACTCACGCACCCGCGCGCGCAACACGAGACCCTCAAGATCGAGAATAAGAAAACCCACCCCCAACCCATAAATAAGATCAATGGACCCTGGATCTCAACTTGAAATCCAACAATCAACCACTCAGTCATAATCGTATACTAGACACCTTCCCCTTTGATATCTCTACCTCTAGATCCCAGAAACCGCAAACACAAAAGAACCCCCCGACAAAAGATGTACCCCCCACCAACCTTCACCACTCCGCGCCTCCTCTTCGAGGCCATGACGCCCGACGATCTCGAAGCCATGTATCAGATCCGCAACAAAACCGAAGTCATGAGATGGAGGTGAGCAAGACCCCCCGTGAATTCTCCACTCCGTGCACGAAAAATCCGAGAAAATTACCACACTAATACGACACCCACCACCACCACCACCAGCCTGCGCAAACTCCCCGACCAGAACCTCGAAGAAACCCGCACGTGGCTAACGAAATACATCTCGGGGGAGAACCACCCGCCCCGGACGTGCTACGTTGTCCGGGAATTGTTACCAACGCCTCCTCAAACTTCCACTCCCATTCCCAACGGGAGTGGCACTCCAGCAGCAGCAGCAGCAGCAGGCCCCGTCATCGGCAACATGGGCGTGCGGATGGAGCCCGCCCCGACCCAGCGGGATGATTCTGGATTGACGTCGTCGTCGTCGTCGTCGTCGGGCGGTGCGGCGGACCAGCACCCCCCACGCAAAGACCGCTGGGAACTGGGGTACATCTTCCACCCGGATGTGTGGGGCAGGGGGTACGCGACGGAGGCGGTGCAGCACCTCAGCCAGAAGTTCTTCGGGGAGCTGCAGGCCCGCATGACGGAGGCGTATGGCGCGGAGGCCACCGGGAATGTGGAGGCGGGGTTGTGGGCGATCACGAACCACGACAATGCGGCGAGTCAGCGGGTGCTGCGGAAGACGGGGTTCGTGGGCCCCGTTGAGGAGTTTGTCGAGGGGGATGGGACGCGGTGTGATGTTTTTGTGAAGTATAAGTGACGGATTTCGGGAGTTCTTTGGGAGTATCTTCCCCCCGGCCTCCCGCTGGGGGGGGGGGGAGTTCGAAACTGTGTTCGGATTCTAGATGAGGGCAGACATGTGTATAGATAGATCGTGAGTCTGAAAGAAATTGTTGGTCATGCATGGCTTCGTGACTTCGTGGCAGCAAGACAGCTAGCTGTCTATTTGTTGTAGTCTAGCAGTGAGCTTCTATCGCCTCGTCATCGAATTTGGTTCTAAACCATTGCGTAAGCATCATGCATCTCAATCAGTTGTATCAGTGACAACTCGGGGTATATACATCGCAGTATGATATGAGTAATGACAATAATGCATAGGCAAGTGTAGGCAGGTACCAGTATCGCACG
Organism: Aspergillus fijiensis CBS 313.89; assembly: GCF_003184825.1. Taxonomy (NCBI): domain Eukaryota; kingdom Fungi; phylum Ascomycota; class Eurotiomycetes; order Eurotiales; family Aspergillaceae; genus Aspergillus; species Aspergillus fijiensis. The sequence continues at coordinate 541,394 of NW_024468993.1, read as the reverse complement.
TATCATAGATACTACCACAATCAAGCCCTTCCCCAAAGGACAACTCAACCCACGCCTAGAACACAATGCAGGCGTATCGAATATATCAGTAATAGATAAGATATAAGATGGCTAAGAGCAAGCCGATAGAGACAGAATCAACCACATCGTATCCTTTCGTTGCGGCCACAAAGAATATTTTCCTCCGTCAAGGCCTGCAACCGACCAGGAAATAATTCACCGTCCGATAGAATGGAGCTTTGTGACACAAACATAAACACCAGACTCCGTGAAACCCCTCCCTATTGCATATACCCGGTCATCGTCAAGCGGGCAACCCGTACAGCCCTGCTAAGTATTATCCAAAATAAAGTAACGGTCCATCTATCGTAAAGGCAGCTATACCCGACACAGAGCTCGAAGACCGCAGCCACCGGCTCTTATGCCATGTGGTTTGTCATGCAGTGTTCCCTTGCACTAGAAGTCAACCTCCTCACTGGCGACGTTGGCCGGTACGTTGTAATTGTTCCCCGATGCGGAGAGCCTCTGTACCGTCATCCACCAACGACTCTTTGAACCAGGGGTGCTTCAAGGCTTCCTTGGCGGTTATCCGGTTCTTCGGATCATACACAAAGATCTTTTGCAACAAATCCAGGAACAGTCGATGGAACTTGGTATTGCTTGGGATAAACTCCTGTGACTCGTTAGTGGTGGCTTCCGGAGGCTGGCGGTCTCCGATAACTTACAATGAGCTGTTTCATCGCCCGGACGTACTTTCGTGAAGCCCGTGTCGTCTGGTCATTGGGATATTCAAGGCGTAGGCGGCAGAAGTACCTTTTCAGGTTAGTACAATCTAAAAGAACGAAGACGAAAAACATACTTTGCAGCCTGGTTTTGGCTTCCACTCCGACCACCCTGCATCACTTGCCGGACAAGCCGCGTGTCGATTCGCTCCCCGATGACGGCCTCCATCATGGCCAGATGTTCGAGATTGTCATGAGTTTGGAACAGAGCATCTCCCGTGAAGAATTCCACGAGGATACACCCGATACTCCAAATATCGCAGGGGAAACTCCAGCCCAGGTTCAAGATAATCTCGGGAGCCCGGTAGTGTCGCGTGGAGACCACCGACGAGTGGTACTCATCATCGAAGGTGGCCGACCCGAAGTCGATCAACCGGATCTCACTATCTAGCAAGACACGTCTCTGCCGGGCGCTCCGTGAAATCGCGCAGGAGGATGAGGGAATGGTACGGTTATATGTGAAGGTCTGGTATGCACTGCTAACAAGCAGGATGTTCTCGGGTTTGAGATCGGTGTGGATGAGGTTGAGGTCATGGAGAACTGCACAGTCAGCATCTGCAGAGAATAAACAATCAAGAAAACTCACAAGCAACACTGGTGAACAGTTGCCGGGCAAAATTTTGAATCTGACTGCTGGGAAACGGCACGAAGGCATTTCCCTTGAGGAAATCAAAAACACTCTGTCCCAGCAGATCTGTCACAATGCAGATGTGGTTGCGGAAATCGAAGCAATCCCGTAGGTGAATGCACTTGTTCCGATTGGCTTTATCATTCGAGGCCAAGGTGGACAAGACTCGCAGCTCGATCCGCGAGGCATCGCGATATTTCTGAATGGAGCGGATGATCTTGACCGCACAGCGGGTCTTGCGGGTCTTGTCGTACGCCTCGACCACCTTCCCGAATGTACCTTGTCCCAGTAGTTTGACGATCGAGTCTGAAGGTGTCAGTTTGGGCGTCCTTCCTTCCGTAGACATCGATTACTTACATCGATCGGTCAATGGAACATTTGGCGTTACAATGTAGTGGCCGTCGTCGTCATCATACTTCTCGCCTCTGTTTCCATACTACGAATCCCATTAGCGCTACTATTCGGTGCGGGGAATTCAGTCACGATACTCACATCGCGAATCACCGGAACCGGCACATCCTTCGCCTTGATGATGGGCTTCGGAGGCGGCACGTAACTCAAGAACGCATCACCAGCGGCCTCCAACTCCTTCTTTTTCTGCTCATCACGAGCAGACTTCCGGGTGGTCACTCGCTTGCGTTTTTGGCCTGTGTTGGCGTCTTCATAATATAACCCGTTGCTAGCCCCCGTACTTCCCTGAGACAGGGAGGTGGGCGCGGTAGTATGTAGAGATGTTGTTCGGTCGGTGGAGAGAGACTCAGCCGAGGACTCTTCGCCATACTGTTGGGGGTTGATCGAGAACGAGGGTCGATCATAGGTTGCAAGATCGTAAGTCGTGTCGGGGCCGGTGCGCCGCTTCTTGCTGGCCGGTTGGGGCGCCGCACCATTGGGTGCGTTGATGTAAACCGTCGCCGGATTGCGCGAAGCGGCCTGGGACTGCTCTGGAGGCGGCGTGTCATCGATCACGATGACTTCCTTGGGTATGCCGTTCTTGTAGAATTCGCCCCAGTTAGGCTTCCTCCTCCGACCATTTTGAGCGGCTGATACAGCGTTCATGGGGTTCTGCGCAGGCGGCATAGCGGTTGTTGCTGTGGAGGCGATAGAGGGCGTGGGAGCCGTGGGTATTGTCTTAGGAGATTGAACGAAAGGGAGAGAGGTAGTCGGGGGGTTGACAGTATAGGGATAGGCGGAGGTGACGAGGCGAGCAGTGCCTGCAGCGGACGTGGTCGGGTAGGATGGGGTTGGCTGGTAAGGTTGATGATGAGGGTATGCGTAGTGTTGCTGATGGTGCGGGTGTGTCGCGGTAGCCGTTGAAGGGGTAGACATGATGCAGAAGAGGGGACGCGAGACCCAGCCGGTCGAGATGAGCGGCGAATGGTCGTCGAGAGAATGAGAGTGTAGACGAGAAGAGTCAACGAAGTCGATGGGGGCCTGTGGAAGGGAGAGGGAGAGGGAGAGGGGAGGAGGAGGAGGAGGAGGAGGCGGCGGCGGTTCAGGGAGTGGTCGGATCGTAATCGGCCGTCCGCAGCGTCACGGCGGTGCTTGGTAGTAGGTTCGTCGGTCGTTTCGTCGAGCGCAGTAGGGGGAGACTCGAGTATCGTACCCTGGGAAATCGGCCAGTCGCGTCGGGTTTCCCAAGTCGTATATCACCAGTAAGAGTGAGATTGTGGAAAGGGGGAGGGGGTATCAAAACAAAACGTGTAGTGTAAAAGAGGAGGAAGGGAAACGAGAGAGTGAGAGAATGGAGGAGGAGGAAGACGAGGAGGAGGCAGCGTGGGGATCGCAGACTGGATGAATGGATGAATGGATGGATGGCGAGGCGGTCGGTCGGGGAAGATCAGAAGAACCGCGTATGACTGACCCTCACAAATATCCGAATCACAATGACTGAATTAATTACATGGAGTTGCGGAGAGAAGAGGAGAGGAGAAGGGGTAAGCAAAAAAGCGCTCATGAGGGTCAATGGCGGGGGGGCGTTGTGGGAATTATTATTGATTGATTGAATTCATTATGGGGGAGGCGATGAACGATGAATTGTATGGATGGATATTGAGTATGTATGTATGTACGAGTGTGCTCTGGACTCGAGAACGAGGGGGTTACCAGCAGAGAACGATCGAAGTCCAGCTCCTTGTAATCGAAGTAATCGAAGAAATCAAGTCAAGTTGTCCCCATTCCAATTGATCACAGTGCTACGGACTACAGATGTTGCTACCATGCCTACGTTTCAAAGACCAAGACAATAATGGACGGTTGGGGAATTTTGATAGAAAGTAACGTCCATCATAATCCTAGCAACAACATCATCATCATCATCATTAATGTATTGCCGCACGAGCACCAGGCGAAAGGGACGAACGGTCGGTTATGACACGCACACCCTCTTCTCCCCTCCCTCTCCCTCGCTTTCCAGTCTTTCCAGTCCGTCCATCGCGTGGGAATTTTGATACTACGTTTATTTTGTGTAGTCTTCCCTCCCCCTTGCGAATCTTGCTGTCTTATGTTCTCTCAGACCCATCCCCTTTATCCCCCCCACGAAAGAATGACTGAATGACAATGAGAAGAGCCGATCAAATAATTAATAGTAACCTCCGGTCGTCATCTTCTGATCGGAGACTGGGTTCACCAGCCGTCGATCCGCTGGGTTCCTCCCCAATCAGCCCCAGAGGCGAAAAGAGCAAAAGCCCACTAAACGGTTTAGTGAGAGAGGAGAAAAAGTTAACGAGGCGAAGTCTAGGCTTATTCTTACCCGATCCACTGGACGGATGCATACAATAGGGACATAAAGAAAGATTCTTGCTCCTGTAATGAAGTCAACAAAATGGAAGAAGCAACTTAAGTGATTCGAAGGCTACATGCACGAAATACTGAGTATAACCTGCGATCATGGTGAAAATCACCCATTCTTTTTTATTGTTATTTTCAGATCCTTTGGTGCATGGATAATGGTCTCTGGGCTGTCTGTCTGTTCTGTCTCCCTATAACCATTATTCTACAGAGTAACTATGCAGTGGCAAGACATCGGCAAGCAAGCAAGACCAGTCAGCATCTGCACTCTCGGCACGTTTGGCTGTCCGGAGTAGTCCTTACTTTGCCTGTCCCTGCACATTCACCACTGCACATTAGTTACTGTGTACTCTGTGTGCGTGCGTGTGTGTGTGTGTGTGTGTGTGTGTGTGTGCGCTCCATGCAGACTGCACTGCTGCAGTTGTGCCTTTAATCTCACATCACAAACTTACTAGTACTTCTATTCCCATAACACAACCATCCTTCTCCAAAACCACCTCGACCTCGTTCCCATCGCAACGGGACAACCAACCCCTTCGCAGCCAACCTTTCTCATAGGATGGTGCACAACTGAGCCTCCGAGGCAAGATCATCCATCCCTCCCCATCTCGGTGCTAATCTCCGCTGCCAGGTGCGCTGCAGCAGCGTAATAATTCGGGGTCAACGGGAACCGGAGGGCCCCAAACCGGAGCCAATGACCCCCTCCATCCCTCATTCTCACTCTCCGCTTCGGTCCTCTGGCCTGATACTATTTTGCCCGTTGCCCGTAGACTAAAATCCTTACTCGGGATCCGGAGCTAAATCGTGATTCATGATTTATGTTATGCCACCCACACGCTACTCAGACATGCTACTCCGTCCCTGCGTTCTCTGACATCATTGTCCCGAAGTTCTGCCTGGAGGCGGTGGGGAACAGAGGGGACGGTGAGGGTTTCGCGTGTTACTCATACACATACTTCTCTTTTGCGCGGGCTTTCTAACTCGGAATCTCGGACTGCTACGTATGAGTAGGTGTAGGCGTAAGGATGTGGAGCGCTTTTAATGGGGCGCTTCACTTGTGTCGAAATCTTGCTATGCATGCATCGCGAGTGTAGGGGTTTGGAGTGGGCTGGCTGCTGAACTTCTCTTTAGTAGATGCATACTTCTGGTTAGAATGCCAGATCACCTGCTACAGCAGGCAGGTTTCATTGATTGAAAGGAAGGGCCGAGGCAAGAAGTAGGTATCGACTGTAATATACTGAGACGAGAGCGCTGAGCTACAAACGAAGAATTTACCATCCAAGAATGGTGAGGCGTTCCGGCGGCCAATGTTGGATGTTGCCCCACGGGAATAATCTCGGACTGACTTAGACTCATGGGGTGCAGGGGCCTCGGAGCCAGCCCTAACCTGCTCAGGAAAATCCCCGGGCTTTGCGCCTCGGTGCCTCAGGTACCCCACTCATGATACTCATGACCTCGTAGTTCGGTGCTATGATCCAGAAAGTAAAAGTACACTACGGCAAAGGCTATGCAACGAATTCATAAAACACAAAATGTGTGCTTTCATCTTGGCTGTCATTCGGGGCTTCGTCAGCAACATCATCATCCCCCCCTCATTCCTTGGCTCATTCCCCAGAAGTTAGTAGGTCATATTTTAACACAGCAGTTCAGCGTCGTCCCAATCAGATTAGAGGAAAATGGGTAATAAGAGTTGTTACGAGAACATGAAATGCAAGAACGAGGGACTGAGAGAGAGAAAGAAGAGCTCAAGACGCTGCATGCATCAAAGGAAAGGAAACATCATTGGCAACGCCACCGAGTTCAGCTACTTTGCCAAATAAACCACGATCCTGCGCAGTGACAAAGAACTCCCCTCAGTCTGCTCGATCCTCCTTCACATCCTTCGAGTAAGCTTTCTGCACGTGGCGAGGGCCACGCCCATCGAGCTCGAGCATGAATACAATGTCCCGAACCTGAATCCCGGCGCCCTTCGCCTTGTCCTCCCGCCAGCTCCCCAGTCGTTTCGCGGGGGCCGGCGCTGGTTCACCCGAGCGGCCAGCCTTTTCGCTGCCGGCGGTAGGCGTGACCGTGTTAACACGGGATGGCGTGGAAAACCCACTGCCTGCCGCCGATCCACGATTCAACCAGGAATATGACTTCTTCGCTCCGAACATTCGCCCAGAAAGCATGCTGTTGGTTGCCATCCGTGCCGTCTCCACAGATTGCTGATGTTGCTGAGCTTCGCTGGCTTTCGCGTCTATCAACTTCTTGGCTTCCTTCTTGGTGAGCCCCTTCTTGTCGATGCTGGGTGCCTTCTCTCCGATAGGTGTTGAGGCTCCAGAGCCGGGGATATCCACACTCTCCGCTCGACTGGCTACACCGTCGCCAAGGATAGCACTCGCACTGCGTTTCGCGCGCTTCGTCGCCCGAGCGTCTTCACTAGAATTGTCCTTCTCCGCGATGATGCGGTACTTTTCAAGTAGAGATCTCGTGCCTTGTTGATCCGTAGCTGGGTTTGGACCTAATACTGTTAGTGACTTTGGGTCAGTAGCGATGGATAGTCGAACATACGTTTGGCTGGCGTGCTGGGGTTCTCTGCACTCCCATTCGTCACACTAGCCGCAGACGCCACATCTTTCCAGTCAGCAGGAACCACGCCGTGGGAATGTGCGCGGCGACTTCTCGCCAGTGTAGAAGAATAATCCACAACCGAGCGCAGACGCTCCTCACAGGCAATCGACATGAGGCTTAGAATGTCAAGTAAGGGGGCCCCAGTTTGATTGAGAATCGTCTGTCCCGAACGGATGATAGACGACCCATCCGGTCCCGTCACTTCGATCGGTTGCTGGCGACCGGGGACGGGGTGATATAAGCCCTCCGCGGGGATGCGAACGCCCAGCTCAAACCCCCGCTTCTGCAACTTCTGCTCCAAAACCTTGGTCAAAAGGAATGAGTGCTGTAGGTGATACTGCGCACGTCGTGCCGCTTCGCTATCCTCTCGGGTTGGTTCATTAGGGTCTTTGAAAGGAGCGGGTGGCTGTGATGCTGGCTCTGTGTAAAACGAGTCTTGGGTCGGAGGTGGTTTGTAATGTGAGTTATCACCGAAACTCGGAGTAGAAGGAGCGGTGCCGGTGGTCGATGGCTGAGAGGAAAATGAGGTATTGACTGCGGCGGGTGGGGGTGGTGGCTGATGGTGAAGTTGTTGCGGGGCGGGAGGTTGTTGAGGTCGGGGAGCTTGTTGCGCTTGAACGCCTGGTCCGGAGTAGCTGCTGGTCAGGAATGCCTCTTCCTCACGCACATCGATTCCGGATGATGCCAACACGTCAGTCAACTCAGCAGCGTCCGTGGCTTTCTCAACCGGTCTTGACGGAGGTCCCATCGTGCCCGAAGGAGGAGGAGGAGGTGGTGGAGGAGGACCGGGAGTCGATGGAGGCGCAACACCGTTTAAGTTATTGGCATTGTAGGGAGCAGACTGATTCGGTGGTAGTTGCAGAGTACCGAAGCTGGGAGAGGCGTACGGTGACTGAGATTGTGGGAGAGGAGAAAGGCGCTGTCGCTTCGGGGGAGGAATACCGCCGTTCGGTATCGGCGACGGAGCACCTGGAGACGGTGAGGTTTGCGGAGGCGAGAAGGATGGGGTATAGTGTTGCCCCTGAGGTGGTGGTGGTTGCGCCATGGTAGTTTAGTCTGCGACAGTCGATGAATTTACTTCCGACTCAGATCAAACTCAGTCACGTCTATTGGAGATGCGTCGCGTATGTGTTGAGAATCCGAGCGGAGTGCTGATAACCGCCACCGCCACCAACTGTAACCATTTCACGACATCGATAGTGACATTCGAAGCATACAGAGAATCAGAACAGGGGTGTCGTGATAGATGTCGAGGGTATGCGCAGTGAATGAAGCGACGGGGAAAGCCAACGATGATGCTTTTCGAAATCGGGGAGGGGAGCTTCTGCGGCGGACGAGGTTTGCTTCCCAGCCCGATGCGGCGGAAAGGCCGGTCACGTGGCGCTAAAGGCCGCGTAGCCCGCGCTTAACCCATTAGTCACTCCTTAGTCCTCACGGCCAGGCCGTTCCAAGCCGCCGACCGCGTCTTTTTCCCTTCCAGCTTGAACTGTCCTCCTGTCGCGCCATAACACCCTTTCTTATCGGGAAATGGGCCAGGGTTAGTCTGGGACTTTGAGACATTGGAACCTTGTGCAAATTATTATCACAAATTACCTTCTATAGGCCTCACCCAGCCATTGCTGATCTTGTTTCAAGCGCCTCTTTCAGCGCCTGTCATGGCCTGTGGTTCCAGCGCCGACTGATTGACTGACTGACCTCATTTAAACAAAGGCAAGCCAGCCAGCCAACCAACTGTCGGAGCTAGACTGTTGCTCAACGTCAACAGCGCAACAATTGATAATCGCATTGCGCATAGTTACACTAACCTGGAACCTGACGCATTCGATCGCCTAACAGGCCGAGGTGCGCATCATGGCCACAAAACGCAAGGCAGCGGCGTTGAACGCCGCTATCGATGATGAACCGGTCGACCCCGCCGACGAGTTGGCCTTCCACTGTCTGGGAGGCGGCAATGAAGTCGGACGATCCTGTCATATTATTCAGTACAAGGGGAAGACTGTCATGGTAGGTGACAAGCAAAGTCCTATGTCTCGCTCTGGTGCCATGCTGACTTGCCAACTTCAATAGTTCGATGCAGGTATGCATCCTGGAAAGGAGGGCTTCTCGGCTCTTCCTTTCTTTGACGAGTTCGACTTGAGTACGGTAGATATTCTACTGATCAGCCAGTATGTGGGATAGCCTCTCCTTTGTGTTTCGCCGTTTCTGCCAGACTGTCCGTCGTCGTGTAAGACGAGCTCGTTAGCGCCTGTGTGCTACACCATGTATAGACCTATGCGCCCCCGGGGTATTTCTGGCGATGGCTCCTGCTATCGCCTCAAGCGATCCCCGCTCATGTACATGAGACTCCAATAAATATGATGTTATCTTCCATGTTGTGTCCTTGTATAATGCCTCGCGAGCAATATCATCTGCCACAATCGTGCCAGTGCTTCACCGCTGATACATGCTCCTCCTCCTCCTAGTTTCCACGTCGACCATTCATCGGCATTACCATATGTACTCAGCAAGACGAATTTCAAGGGTCGTGTGTTCATGACACATGCTACCAAGGCTATTTACAAGTGGCTCATCCAGGATAATGTGCGAGTGAGCAACACGTCGTCCTCGTCGGACCAACGCACTACTTTGTATACCGAGCATGATCACCACACCACACTTGATCAAATCGAGCTCATTGATTTCCACACCACCCACACCGTCAACGGCATTCGCTTTACTCCCTACCCGGCCGGTCATGTTCTCGGCGCTGCCATGTTCCTGGTCTCCATTGCCGACTTGAACATTCTTTTCACAGGCGATTATTCCCGAGAGGAAGACCGTCATCTGATTCCGGCGGAGGTTCCCAAGGGTATCAAGATCGACGTGCTCATCACCGAATCCACCTTCGGTATCTCGTCTACCCCGCCCCGTCTGGAGCGTGAAGCCGCCTTGATGAAGTCGGTCACCGGTGTTTTGAATCGTGGTGGCAGGGTCTTAATGCCGGTATTTGCTCTAGGTCGCGCCCAAGAAATCCTACTCATCTTGGATGAATATTGGGATACACACCCCGAGCTGCAGAGGATCCCTATCTACTACATCGGAAATACGGCCCGAAGATGTATGAACGTGTATCAGACATATATACATTCAATGAACGATAACATTAAGCGGCTCCACCGTCAGCGTATGGCGGAGGCGGAGGCGCGTGGGGACAACGCATTGAGTGTAGGACCCTGGGATTTCAAGTTCGTCCGGAGTCTGCGCAGCTTGGAGCGCTTTGATGATGTAGGAGGCTGTGTCATGCTGGCTTCGCCAGGTATGCTCCAGACGGGAACCAGTCGAGAGCTGCTGGAGCGATGGGCCCCCAACGAACGCAACGGCATTGTCATGACCGGTTACAGTGTGGAAGGCACAATGGCCAAACAGATCTTGAATGAGCCAGAACAGATTCCCGCGGTGATGTCTAGAGCAGCGTCAGGGATGGTAAGACGAAACGGCGACGAGGAGCAGAAGGTCATGATTCCCCGACGGTGTACTGTGGATGAGATCAGTTTCGCAGCTCATGTGGACGGTGTTCAGAACCGGAACTTCATTGAGGAAATCTCCGCACCTGTTGTGGTATGTATATCTCCGAGCAGGATTGTGACACCACACTGACTGACATGTTTAGATCCTGGTCCACGGCGAGAAACATCAGATGATGCGTCTCAAGTCCAAATTGCTCAGCCTAAACGCCGAGAAGACCGTCAAAGTGAAGGTGTACACTCCGGCCAACTGCGATGAGGTCCGCATTCCTTTCAAAAAGGACAAGATTGCAAAGGTTGTTGGTAAATTGGCCCAAGTGGCACCTCCGACCGAGGAGGACGACGGTCACTTGATGACTGGAGTTCTCGTAGAGAACGGCTTTGACTTGTCGTTGATGGCTCCTGACGATCTCAGGGAGTACGCTGGTCTCACCACAACCACCATCGTATGCAAGCAGCATCTCACACTGAGCTCTGCAAGCATAGACTTGATCAAGTGGGCACTTGAGGGGACTTTCGGCGCTATTGAAGAGGTGGGCGCTCCACAAAAGAAGATCAAGAAGGAAAGCGGAGACGGCACTTTAGATACGGAAGCGAGCCAGATCAAAGAAGAGGCTGCTGATGAGGAAATCCCTATGGAGGACACGCAAACGTACCTTGTCATGGGCTGTGTGCTACTTCGCTACCATCCTCGCACCCGTGAGCTTGAGCTCGAGTGGGAGGGTAACATTATGAACGATGGAGTCGCGGACGCCGTTATGGCCGTTCTTCTCACGGTGGAAAGCAGCCCTGCATCTGTGAAACGTATGTTGGTATCTGGGCATGGTTGCGATGTATATGGCTAACTCGTCTTGCAGAATCCGCGAAGCAAAACCATCACCACCATCACCATCATCACCAATACGACGATGTTGACGAATTGCCCAATCCCCACTCTAACCTAGGACCGGAAGAGCGATTCCGACGCCTGCTCATGATGCTACAAGCACAATTTGGGTCTGAGATCGTGGCCATCGAGCGTCCACGACTGCCTCCTAACCGGCTCACAAACGGCACAGCCAAGCCCGAGACCAAAAGCGAGGCTGGCGACCAAACACCCATCAAGCAAGAGGACGAGGAAGAAGACGAGGATGACGAAACGACGGAGGAGCTAGAAGCGGCCGAGTTGGCTCGTCTCGAGGCGCTGGGTATCCCCTTTCCGGGACTTGAGATCAAGGTTGACAAGCACGTTGCGCGGGTCTGGCTGGAGACTCTGGAGGTGGAGTGTGCGAACGCAGTGCTGAGGGACCGGATTCGGGTGGTCATTGAACGGGCCGTCGAAACGGTGGCGAGCATGTGGCAGGAGGGACCGGCGCCTGCCACCATTGCCAACGGAGATAGCAAGGAGGATAGTTCGATGTCTAAGGCTGCGGCCATCGAGGCCAAGGCATAGATACTTGCAGTTTTGTGTACTGTACTTGTAGTCCTTGTTTGGGTCTGGGCCAAGCTGTGCCTGGGCGTATATGTCTTAGCGAGAATGATGATTCAGAAACAATATCCAATGGAAATAACTCTTGCTTATGCATGATATTGTAGCCTGGCCAATTTAAAATGCATACAATAGTGAAAATGCGCTATTTGTAAAGCATCCCAGGACTAACCCCCCTCCCTCCCAATGCACCTACCGTAAACAACATACTCAATCATAGTTTTCCCACCATTCCAACCTTCAAACTCTGAAAAACCGCCTCAACCACCTCGCCCGTCTTCCGAACAATCAAATCCACCTCCTCCTGGGTGACATTATACGGCGGTGCCAACAACACATGGTCCCCTCGCACCCCATCCATCGTCCCATTGCCGGCATACAACGAGATGCCAAACCGAGGATCCATCCCCATCTCCTGCACCAGTCCCGCCACCTTCGCCTCCGGACTAAACGGCTCCTTTGTCGCTTTATCTCTGACAAATTCAACCTACACCACCGTGCATGAATCCGGGTCAGCCATCGATCATCCAAGCTTTCGTCCAATGTGCACTGGAAACACAACATGAAGGGAAAACGATTACTCACCCCCCAAAACAACCCCCTCCCCCTAACATCCCCAACATGCGGATGGGTCCCCAACCGCTCCGTCAACTTCTGCCCCAGATACGTCCCCATCCGCCGCACATTCTCCAGGAGGTTATCCCGCTGGATGACCTTCTGCACCGCCAGCGCGGCCGCGCACCCCACCGGATGACCCTGGTAGGTCTGGCCGTGCCGAAACACCCCCGTGCCGGCGTCGAGCACCCGCACGACCTTCTCGTGGATGAGGAGCCCCGAGACCGGCGCGTACCCGCCGCCCAGCCCCTTGCCGATGGCTTGGAGGTCCGGCACCACGCCCTCGGGCTCCCAGGCGTGCAGCGTGCCGCAGCGGCCCATGCCGCTCATGACTTCGTCGAGGATGAGGAGGGCGCCGTGTTTGTGGACGATGCGTTGGATGGCGGGAAGGTAGGTGGGGAGCGGGGGGAGGGCGGCTAGGCTCTATATTTTTTGGGGTGGGAGTTAGAGGTTGTTTGTGAGGGGGCCTAAGAGGGGCAGGTTATGGAGATAGGGGGTGGGAGATGAGCTAGAGATATAGCTTGGCAAGGGGAGATGAAGTACGTACAGCTCCGACGACGGTCTCCATGACGAATGCGCAGACGTTCTCGGGTCCCACGCGCTGGAACTCGGCTTCTAGTTCTGCGGCGAGCCGGGCGACGTAGTCGGTATCGGACTCGTTGGCATTCTTGCCGCGGTAGGGGTAGCATGGGGAGACGTGGGAGGTGTTGGTCGATAGGAGAGGCTCGAAGGGCTGTCGGCGGGTGGTGTGGCCCCCGACGGAGAGAGCGCCCAGCGTCACGCCGTGGTAGGAGGGTTTGCGAGCGATAAAGCGTGTGCGTTGGGGCTGCGGGGTGGAGAGCTCGAGGAAGTATTGGCGCGCGAGCTTGAGGGCTGCTTCGATTGCTTCGGAGCCTGCGGGGATGCTGAGGCTTAGTATTGCATGTTTGCTGTAAGATGGGAGATTGGGGTAGAAGGGGGGGAACGGGGGGTCTTACCGGAGCTCACGATAAACGCTTTCGATAGTTGACCTCCGGTCGATTCAGCCAGGAACCGACCGAGCTCCTCGGATGCTTCTGTGCTGAAGAAGGCGGAGTGGCAGTAGGACAGCTGGTTCATTTGGTCGGTGATTGCCTGTTGGATCTCCTCGTGGCCGTGGCCGAGACACGCGACGGCCGCACCGCCGGTCGAGTCAAGGAACTTGGTCCCATCTTCGAGGTAGATGTAGCAGCCTTTCCCGCCGATGGCCTTCTTCGGTATGTGCTGAGTGTCTCTGTGGAGAACGGCGCTCTGAGTGGAAGGCTCTGGTTCTGTGTTAGTATTGCTTGTAGCGAGGTATAGTTGCGCGAGTATGGGTGCAGGAAGTCTGCTGTACCTGATTTCATCATGGTTAAACAAATTCGAGATCGAACTATCAGTGTATCGATCGCTTGTGTGATTGCACGAGCCAGAGTAGATGTGAGTTCATGTTTGATGGCAGGGACGTTGCTCGTATTTATGTGTGGGAGTTCAGAACATTCACCTTTGTTCTGAACTTCTGGCTGTACCTCATGTGTGGGGAGAGAGCGGGGGTGAAATCGGCAAGCCGATCGCGTCTGGAGAAGCCGAGGATGTGGTTGGCTGCCCCCGCCGACGGGGCCGATCTCCGGGGTCGACTTACAGTGCCTCAGTGATACTATGTAACTTGATAAGTCATAACACTTCCAGATCTGAGTAATCGAAGATAAGTACAAGAGTGCTAGAGTGTTATCCTAGAGATATGGCTATCAGAAGCGATCAATGATCGGCAATAGACCATCTCGTACACTACATAGCATATAGGTGGGCTTGCAAAGAGGTCGTAGAGGTACTGGCAATGCTTGTGATTTGTTCGAGCTCTAATTTTAGTATAACTCTATATTGATGGTAAGTTGGTACAGATATTTTACTTGATCAGTCAGGAGTTTAAAGAAGCTTTGCAGCATTCGGCTGCTCCGATCTACCTCGTTGATGATATAGATGATATGCGGCTGGGTAAGAATCACAATGGCGAGATCTACTACATCAGGAAACTGATACTCAATAAGAGCAGTTTCAGAGTATACTGGTCTGTCAATTTCTATGAAAATGTACAGTATATGAGCGGAGGTGAACTCGGAGCATTCTCAACCCGCAGCTAACTCACCACGAGCTGTTGTAGCTGTGGCGTGGCGGGCGGTGGAGCGAGTGTCCCGCTCCGCACCAGTTGGCCGGCCGGCCACTAAAACTTCCCTTCCGCACAGAAAGGCCAGCCAGCCAAACGGACCTCTCTCCACCCCAAACACAGCTCCCTCCCCCCTCCCTCCCTCCCTCATCTCCAACTCCCCCGTCGTTCTCTTCTCTACTCGATCCGATAAACAACACACATCCAACTTCACCGGAGCAACACACACAGCATTTCATCATGTCGCGAGCAGCCCGAGTCGAGGAGGTGTACGACTCCGACCCCGAGGAAGTTGCGCCCTCCGCCAGCTTCGCCAACGACGCCATCATTTCTCCTGCTGGCATCCCCACCACGTCTGCTATGCCCACGAGGCCTCCCCCGGAGCCCACGCGCGAGATCCCTAAACATTACCAATGCTTGTATCCCATATACTTCGACAAGTCTCGATCCCGCGCAGAGGGCCGCAAGGTCGGCGCTGAACTGGCCGTCGAGAACCCATTGGCTCGAGACATCGTCGATGCAGTGCAAATGATGGGGTTGACCGTGGGATTCGAGCCGGAGAAGTTGCATCCCAAGGACTGGGCCAACCCTGGTCGCGTGCGCGTGATGCTGAAAGACGAGAGTGGCCAATTGGTCAACCCGCAAATCAAGAACAGTATGCTCAATCCTTAAACCATTCTAGTTGCCAGACACTAGTCGACGAGCGTTGGCGCTAATACTTCTTCCTTAAGAACACCATCTATACATCCTTGTGGCGCAGTACCTCAAAGCTCACCCAACTACCGAGGAATCGCCCTACCGGTTGAGAATCCGAGGACTTCCGGTGCCCGAGAAACTCCCCGGCGCTCCCCCCGCTCCCCGGGGCTGGAAGATCGGAAAGATTCTCCCCATCCACTCCCCCGCCTACAGCGGTGGCGGTGTCAGCGATAACCCGCTCAAGGACGCCATGGCTGAGATGCAAAACATGCAAGGCATGCCCGGTATGCCTGAGATACCCGGAATGGCGGATCTGGCAAACATGATGGGCGGCTTAGGAGGCCTGGGTGGCTTGGGTGGCGGCAGCCCTGCCGCTCCCAGCGGCAGTGAAAAGAAGAAGAAGGACAAGAAGAAGGGCAAGGCTTAGGGTGTCTGATCTACTCCACCCTTGTGGTGTGTCATGTGGTATATATGCTTTCGGTTGCATGGGCATGGGCGAAAGGCGTTTTGTTGCTTCCAGATATAAAGAGCATCATTGCTGTTCTCATGATACCAAGTTGATATTGGAGCCATCCTTCCTTTTGGTTTGTTGTCGTAGGATAGAACACCCATGTGGCGAGGGCTCTGCTAGTTTCTCAATGTAGATATGAGACCTGTTTGTTACTGTGCCAGCCTCAAATGTTCCCCATTCTTGCATCTATATTTCGACCAACAGGGACTTATTTTTTTTTTTTTGAATGAATTCCCAAGCTGGTGACGGAGTGTAGCTGGCTTGGGTATGAGGCGGCTGTTATTGGCCGAGGTGACGGCGATTGCCGATAACGCTCTTCTTACCCCGGATGCCATCAATAATCACGGGTACTCCCAATCGAGGCCCCGCTGACTGGAAATTATTCTTTCAGAATTCCACGTCTCGATTTTCGCACCCATTGCGCGAAATTCATTGCATGACTCAGTCTTCATCGCGCTACTCACTCTGGGACTAAAGAGACTGACCCAAGCGCAGCAGCCTCAGCTCTCCCTCCATGAATCACCCTCCTGCGCCGTCAATGGATCACAGCACCCCGCCACTGCGACCGAGGGACCATGAACACCAGCTCACCTCCCAGCAACCCCTCCAACCCAGGGAAAGTCAACCCCAGCTCCAAATCTCCGCGATGCTGCAGCAACTATGACGCCACCCCTGCCTCTGCTTCCTCTTCCTCCTCCGCTGCGCCCCGGGTCGGGAAACCGGGAGGTCGTCAGATCACGCGGAACCGCGCCAGCTACAGCTGCCATACCTGTCGGAGACGGAAGGTGAAATGCGACAAGGTGTGTTTGTTGTTTGGAATAACTCTTCCATTCGCGCAGAGCGTTCTCAAACTAACTTTCACCTTCCCTTGTGAAAATCCTCAGGTCCATCCAATCTGCGGGAACTGCCAAAAGAACGAAACCGAATGTGTCTACGATGTCTCCGCGCAGAAAGACGCGGAGGCGCGCAATGTGCCGCCAGCCAAGGACGGCCAGGGTGTCAAGCGACGGAGGGAGTCATCGCAGCAGCTGGACGACGACATAGATGAGCTTCAATCTATCTACGGCCATTTGAAGCGGTCCGGCTCGGCGGAGCAGCAGAGGCTCGGGTCACAAGGGATCGAGGCGCGGTTGGATAAGCTCACGTCCATGATTGAGCGGCTCAGTAAAACCAACAGTCAGACATTGGATCCGGCGGAGAAGCGGTTGCTGCTGCAAAGTGCGGGCTCGGATTCGTCTAAGAGAGAACCTCACCGTGTGGCCGGCGCGGCGGTTGCGTCTGCGTCTGCGTCTGCGACGAAGGCCTCCGATACAGCGCGCTCGGATAGCCCGCGTCGCGTGGCGGATTCGAGTGGGGATGAGTTCCCGATCCCTGCCGGTCATGCTACGGACTTGGTCGATCCAGTGGGGAGTCTGAACTTGGGTCATCTGAGTTTGGAGGATGGAGGTCGGTCGAGGTAGGTTTCCTGGTGTGGGAGGAAGAAGCTCTGTGGCTTATCGTGATGCAGATATGTGGGAACTACGTACTGGGCTTATATCTCTCATGAGGTACGAATTGAAGTCCCCGACTACTGCTGCAGTATTTGGTTGCTAACGGAAGCAGATCAACGAGCTCAATCAACTACTTAGGGTCCAAAACCGATCGCATAATGAGCGGAACTCGCAGGACACTTCTGCTGAAGATACTACGACGGAACCTATGGAAGCGACGCCTATCCGTCAATGGAAGCCAGTGCCAGATGTTCCTGGTGAGCTTGCGACCGATCAGGCCTCCCGGGGAGAAAGGTTTCAGAAGTCTGTGCTGTTTCCATCAGGTGAATCGCCTTCGGTCAAGGACAAGGTGGTTGAGCCTGAGATGCTGGAGAATATGCCGACAAAGCGACAAAGTCACATCCTGTACAAAGGATTCATGTCTGGGGTCCACGCAATCACTCCAGTGATCCACCCACCGACAATACACAAACTCTACTACTCGTTTTGGGACTGGTATGACTCCAGCAGCTACTCGGGCGACCCTTGCCCAGACCCGTCGTTCATCCCGTTGCTTTATGCCATCTGGTATGGTGGATCTGTCACTATCTCACTACGAACCATCAAGGCTGAATTCAATGTGTCGTCCCGCTCAACACTCTCCAAGGCATACAACGATGAAGTCACAAGATGGTTGACCAAAATCTCTTTCCCTCGAAGTCCGTCTCTGCAAGGCTTGGCTGCATATCTCCTGGTTCAGACGATACTCGCGAAGGAAGAAGAGCCTCTAACGAGCAGTCTGTTCGTCAGTCTCGCCATGAGGGTAGCTCAAACCATGGGCTTACATCGAGATCCTGCGAAATTCGGTATTGGTCCCTGTGAAGCAGAATATCGTCGTCGCATATGGTGGCATATCGTCCACATGGATGGTGTGGTCGCCATGTCCAGTGGATTGCCTCCCTTGGTCAGTGACGAGAACTACTGGGATGTTCGCGACAGTAGCGAGGTGAAAGACACCTTGCTCGGTACTCCAGAGGCTGAAAAGTATGATCGACTAGTCATGACCGGCTTACGGCTCCCTGACAACCCAGACGATCCAACCATTTGTGGCGGTCCCTCGATGGTCAACGTATACTATCTGGCAGCCCGGGGAAAGTATACGATGGCTCGTAAGTTTTAATCAACGCGAAATAATGGCATAGAAAGTCTAATATGAGCTCTATAGGTGCTGTCCGACGGATCCTGAAGATCCAGCTGGGTACCAGGCCCTTGACACGGCGGGATATGGAAGAGCTTAGGGCGATTCTGGTTGAGTTGCAGCAGAACTTGAACTCCATCGTCTCCCGTATACCAGAAGCGGACTCGACCGATGTTTCTTCGGTTCCCTCGACTAGGTCTTGGTCTACCTCCTCGCTTGCTGAAAACCGCAGCAGCGATATTGAGCTTCCCGGAGAAGGGCCGAACGGCTGTCCTGAGCAGTACCATTCCCCAGTTCTTGTGTCTTTCCACAAGTGGGCCAGGATTGTCCTCTCACTCTTCATTGACAAGGTACGTAAGCACACTTTATTTCCCCGTAGCACACGAAATCTATGCTAATGAATGCTAGGCATTCTGTGTCGCCTATCAACCTTTTCTGAAGAATGCAAAGAGCCGGATCTGGCCAGCTGCGAGACAAAGGTGCGTCCTACTTGAGTGAAATTTCTCTTAGTTACTTACATGGCATAGCGCTCTCCGCCATTGTCATGGCTTCATGGAGAAGTTTGTTTCTCTCGCAACCGACCCTGATTTTCAGCCGTTCCAATGGAGCTGGCCCGGCAATCACCAGCCAATGCACGCCACCATGATCATGCTCATTGATCTCTATGAACGGCCCTACAGTGCCGAGGCGCCCAAATCACGGGCCTACATTGACAAAATCTTCTCCATGACAGGCCCCGATGGAGGAGTTGTTGGGGGTGAAGATGGCATTTCAACTCAACGACCCTTGAACGACGGTGGTCGCGAGGCATGGGACATGATCCGTAGGCTGCGGCAGCAGGCCTGGCAGCGAGCTGGACTCGATCCAAGTCGACTATGGTCCGAACAGGCGCAGATCCAAGCGGGCGTGGCCTCCAACGTTGATGACCATACATCTGCCATTGAAGCAGATGCTGCCTCCCGGCGACAGCCCAGGGACTTCTCCAAGCTACTTCACAACACGACTCGATCTCACCTCCGCCCCAGCTCATCACTCCGCTACCAACTCCCTTCTCCCACCCAGCAGCATCACCAGCATCAGCAGCAACAACGACAACAACAGCGAAGATCCCCTTCGCAATCAGCCAGCCCCCAAATGATGTCTCCCGACCCCCACCACCGCCCCTCCTCCACATCCCCCTCCTCCCCAATCGCCCAACAACAACAACCAAGCAGCGAACCGTCCCCCTCGTCACCCCTGCCCCAACCCGGAGGTGGTCCCTCGAGCACCACGACCACCTCCGAGAACCCGAGCACGAACATGCACATGTCCTCCCTACTTCCGCCAGGCCTGAACCCAGGCTTCAACTTCAACCAACAATCCCTGCCTTCGGCACCACCTCCTGCGCTGTCCGCCTTCCTCGTCGACGTCGCCGCCCCCGCCGCCGCCTCGCCCGCCACGCAGGCCATGACCGGAGTCCCCACCCCGCCCTCCATGGTGGATCCGAACCTAAACTTCGACTGGGACCAGTGGGACGCCGTCTTCGGGCAGCACCTGCCCGTCGCCGACGAGCTCATGGAGCTCGACCCGGTCACCGGGTTCGAGTTTGGGGATTTGGGTATGGAGGGTAGTCCAGGTGCTGGGGCTGGGGCTGGGGCTGGCGGAGAGATGTCCTCGCATCGGTCTACTTGGGCGGGTTATTGAATTTATACATACATAGTAGAAATGAAAGTGATCCGATCTCTCTCGTAAATGTTTGGGTGTACTATATAGGATCCGTCCATCAACCGACATGACGAATTCAATGCACGGTTGATAATGTAGAATGTGTATTTGACTTTTTAGGGTGTGTAGTTTGACTTTCAGTCGGTGAATTCTTATGTATACCCAAAGTACCATTTACTGGGAATCTAGAAAGATTGATAGAAGATGAAGATAGGGGAAACGTTTGGAAAAAAAGTTATGGAATTCATGAGGCGTGACTTTTGGTCTAAAGAGCAACAAACGGTTGTTTGCTGTTTTAACCAAGGATTTTCTTGATTCATGACAACATTCTTCGCACAACAAGGTTGAGGTTGAGGATGTGGGGGGGTTGAGCGGGAGACGTTCAAGAGGGGTATAATTGATCTTTTTATTTGAAAAGGCTGACTTGTAATTTTCCCTTAGACCTTGACCTCGCGGAGACCGTGCTTCCAGAGGGTGGCGTAGGGGGTGACACCGTCTTCACGGAAGTCAATGAGGACGTGCCTGCAATTATATTAGCAAATTGTTTGGATTTAGTCGGAATAAGGAAACATACATAGCATCACCGTCCATGGACTGACCCATGAGGACATCGTAGTTGTCGTAGTTGGCCAGGATCTTCTTGACGGCACCGGGGGCACCCTTCTTGAACTCGTTGATGGTCTCCTCGCTGGCACCGGTCTCCTGGAGCTTGGTAAGAACCTTCTTCATGTAGCCTATTTGGTACGCGAGTTAGCCAGTTGTTTCTGATTGGATTCTTGGTTGCGTGTTGTTTGTTTGTGTGTGGGTGTGTGTAGTGTGGTTGAGAGGGAACATACTCTTGAGGTGAGACTTGAAGGCATCCTTGGAGGGCTTGAGGCCCTCCTCGGTCTTGAGCCAGACGAGACGGAATTGGTCCTCGATGTCGTGGACCATGACCTTCTCACCCTCACCACCCTCATCCTCATCGCCACCCTCAGCGGAGGGGTTGGCACCCTCGAGCTGGAAGTCCTCGTTGGTGCTCTTCATGTACTTGCGGCAGTCGCACTCGAAGAGAACGCCATCGACGACCTTCAGGTTGAAGGTGTCGGCGACCATCTCGTCGCCGGAGATAATGTCCTATTCCAGAGTTGATGCATTAGTGGGGTGTTTTTCAGATGTTGGGTATATTGCAATCGGGAGGTGATAAGGCAGAGGTCGAGGCAGAGGAGCAAGAGACAGGTCCAACAGCTACAGCTGCATGCAGCATGTACAGAATGCTTGCTGCTGCTGCTGTTGTTGTCGTTGTTGACATTCCTGCCAGGTTGCCTGCCTGCCTGTCATGCTGCATTGGGCTGAAAAGCGGCCTCCCCCCCAAAAAGCAACGTGGTTGTTTTGCCAAGGAAACAGAGACAACAATCACGAAGAAACGAAAGCAAAGAAGATAAAAAAAATCAGCATACCTCAAAGATAATCATTTTGGCTGGTGAGGGGGGTGAAGATGAAAAGAGATGGGAATGAAGGTAAAAAGAGACGGGGCTGGAAAAGAAAGGAAGGGAAAAGGAAGAGGAGAAAAAGAGGGGAAGAGTTGAAGATTAATATTGCTTTTAGTGGCGCTGTTTTCCCTCCAACTTTGGTGGGGTCGTTTTTTTTTTTTCTCGCTGGCTTTTTTTCCCTTCCAATTTTCCTTCTTTTCCCTCGAGGGGCAAAACGGATACGCTAACCGGATTGGGCCGTGGTCGATTTGTCTCGGCCTGAGAGGGAAAATGAATCAGAGAACCTCTCTAGAAAGAGTCTGGAGTCTAGAAAAGTCCGATGGCAAATCTGATATTGTGCTTGTGTAGAACAGCGGGGTTGTTCTCTATAATGGGGGAGAGTGGTTGCTGTGTCTTTTGAATTATGAGTACTTTGGAGGTAGGATGGAAATTGTTTGCTGCATAATGTCTACTGATAGATTACACTGCAGCATCTGATATTACTCCGTAGTTGCTCTCCGTATGCGCATAAGCATCCCCTCTTTCTGCCTAAGGTATCAACATGAACACCGGCCTCACCTCCATCCATGTCCATCCGGTAAATTACCTCGTCACATTTTCGTCTTCGGGTACCTGACCGCCTCCCGTTTGCCTTCAAAGTTTCCGTCTGCTGTTTGCAGCCACCAACCACTCGATCGAATTACCATACCTGACAGACCAGTGGTGCCACTGCGGCTGCTCTTTCTGCTCTCTCACTCGCTCTCTCTCTCTCTGTGTTCTCCATTTCACCCTCTCGCCTCCTCCTCTTCTTCGTTTCCCCTCCCAATCAATCTTCAATCAGTCAGTCTTTATCTTACCCTCCCAAAAAAAAGATCTATTCTTCAATCTATCATTCCCTGCTACTATATTTTACTCTATCTCCTCGTCCTTCCTTTTCATCCTCCCCTAAATAACCTCAATACTTCCTTCTTCTGTCTCGAGTGATTGAACTTTTGTCTTCTTGTTCTATACCTTCCAGCCCCAACAGTTCTCCGGGCGGGAGTGATTGTCAGCCTCGTTCGTCCCCTGATTTTCATTTCTGGTGGGCCGCTCCCCTGGGCCAGGATTCCGAAGCACAGAGGATCTCACCACCACCACCACCACCACCACCAATATCCCCCGCCACTTCTCCCCGTCCCACTTACCTTCGGATAGTGCGGACTATATCTTCCTAATTTATCCCTGGTTTCACGGTCTCCTCTTCTCCTTCTAGTCTATCACTATCGCTAGTCGGACTCCCTTATACTCTCAAACCCAGCCTCCCTTCGATCTAAGCGCCGACCAGATCTGCAAGCGGACTGAGCACCAGTAGCTTCGTCCTCCACATCGGCACTTTCAAGCCACCCATGCGGCAGTGTGCTTGATTGATTGTTCCCTTTGCTATCCTACCACATACACAACCCATCGTCAGTCTACGACTGCGAAGCCGTTTCGTCATGGCTACCAATGCCTCGGTCGTCTTCGACCTTCCGCCTCTTCCGACCTATACCCTGACTCCGCGTCCTCCACTTCTCGACCCCATTCCGGACAACCTCCTCGCCCTCATGCTTCCCATCATTGCCTACTGGGCTCTTTCGATGGTCTATCACTACATCGATGTCAACGACTACTTCCCGCAATACCGTCTTCACACACCCGCGGAAGTATT
Organism: Aspergillus fijiensis CBS 313.89; assembly: GCF_003184825.1. Lineage (NCBI taxonomy): Eukaryota > Fungi > Ascomycota > Eurotiomycetes > Eurotiales > Aspergillaceae > Aspergillus > Aspergillus fijiensis. Next base: position 518,124 of record NW_024468993.1, on the reverse strand, counting down.
GAAGCGGAATCATGTCACGCGCTGGGAGGTGGTGAGGGATGTCATTCTTCAGCAAGTCATTCAAACCATGGCCGGTCTGACTGTCGCATATTTCGATGACCCGGAGTACTTGGGCAAGGATGAATACAATGTTGCGGTTTGGGCTCGTCGACTTCGCCTGGCGCAGAAGGCTCTCCCTCAGCTGCTGGCCCTGGTCGGGATCGACGCATTGGGTCTTAGCAAGAACCTGTCGCAGAATGGCTGGTCAATGCTGGGAGGAGCCGTAGCCGGTGGGCGCTACCCGGGATGCACTCAGTCGATGATTTTGGACAGCGGAGTGGAAGCCGTGGTTCCGGCTTTCACTAACTGGGAGCTGTCAGCGGCCAGTGCCCTCTACTGGTACCTCATCCCTGCCCTGCAATTCGTGTGGGCCGTCTGTGTCGTCGACACCTGGCAGTATTTCCTGCACCGCGCCATGCACATGAACCGCTGGCTCTATGGTAAGTGAATCAGCAATTTTCCGCTGCGCAAGGCTCGTGATTCAAAAAAGTCTGAGTGTGACCAACTAAATATCGATCAGTGACCTTCCATTCCCGCCACCATCGCTTGTATGTTCCGTATGCGTTCGGAGCTCTGTACAACCACCCCGTCGAAGGTTTTCTGCTTGATACGGCTGGCACTGGGGTTGCATTCCTCACGGCTGGCATGAGCAACCGTCAGGGCATGTGGTTCTTCACTTTTTCCACCATCAAAACTGTGGATGACCACTGCGGCTACGCTTTTCCTTGGGACCCATTGCAGCACTTTACCTCCAACAACGCGGCCTACCATGATATCCACCACCAAAGCTGGGGCATCAAAACCAACTTCTCGCAGCCCTTCTTTACCATCTGGGATCGTTTCTTTAAAACTCGGTGGGAAGGTGACGTTAAGCTCCGCTATGAGCGGTCCCGCGAAGCTGCCCAGAAGAAGGTGGATAACGAAGCTGCCGGCATCGCCAACGAAAGCAGCGACCCGACCTCTTCCGGGACCTCAACTCCCACGCTCGGCCGGGCATCCGATGAATCAACCTCGCGTCCCCGACGAAGAAAAACTGTGACCCTCTCACCCCACGTCGATGGGTTCAAGGGAGTGAGTCACGGGGTCGCCAGCAGCGTCCTCTAAATCCAAGGCGGCCCTTGCCCTCTTGTGTACGCCTAAAGTTCGCTTGTAACTATTTTCTTGCTAATATTTAACACTCACCGGGTGTCTTGGGAGTTGCAGGCCGTCTCCTAACCATTGCGGATATCGCTGTTTACTCTTCGCTACCTTGACCTTGTCTTATGCTGTATTAATATTCTTTTCGGCCTCGCAGATCCCATGACTATGATTGTACCATGGTTTCATCACTTCTTGCTCAGTACGACATTGGACTGCCACTGGACTACCACGCATGGCTGTGAGACTTTGAAATAATGACCGGTTTCTGCTTTTACTTTCCTCTTCTTTTCATTATTATTTATTAGCTTATTATATGGAGCTTATATTACAATTGAGATGCAATGTACATGGGAAATCAACTTGCTACCTTCAAACGCCGTTGTCCTCTGCAATCAATGAAATCGCCCCCAGTCACCTCAATCTTTCAACCCCGCCTGCTAGTCCCGGACTTGTTGAAGAATGGAATCGCGGATCGCGTGGTGGTATGGATACTACTACACTCTGACGAGGATGGTTCGTCGTGATGGTAGGGTTGGGCTGCTATATGATCAACGAAGGTCGGCGTCCAAAGAGCTTTTTCTTGCAGAGCTATTTCGTTACATATGCTATTCAGATCGAGGTCTTCCAGATCCTCGGAAGGCTCTGCTCGGCGGCGTTGCGTCAAACTCCCGGTCGAGGAAGGGTATCTAGGACCCACGGGAGGTCCTTTGGCAAGGTGCGGCAGCAACAACGCTTGAATCTCGTGCTCTAGCCTGTCTTCCTCCAAATCTGAACTGCTAGAGTAAGGGGCTTTCACCATGCGGGCCTCTGGCGAGGCACCTTCGTCATGGATCAGGGTAGCATTTTCCTCTCCCAAGCTCGGTTTCTTCACGTTCAAGGGACGAACTGTTACCATATTGTCAGCAGTGGATTTTGAATGGCTCGGGGTTACCAGGATGGCGGTTCCCGCGTAATCAACCTGTACTTTGGTAGCCTCCTTGACGACGACATCCTCAACACCTGCCTCCTCCGCGATACTGTCGAGGTGCGGCAGCCGTGTGGTTCTGGCTTGTTTGGGTTTGGGCTGCTTGACCGACTTCTTCCGTCGTTGGGGGCTGGGAGCCATCCTGGCATGGGCCGTGGAACGATCATCTGCCTGCTGCAAGTCCTCGTCTGTGTAGATGAGTTCCTCGGGTTGGTACGGATGATCTGCTGCGCGAGAGCGCGTGCGGTGCCGCAGCTTGTCGTTCAGGACTTGCTCCCTTTGCATCACTTTGTTCGCCTGACGGAGCTGCCGAGCGGCAACGTATAGAGCGTCCGCGCGCGCGGCCTTGACCTTGAAGGCCAGGCAGCTGCTCGTGTAACCCAAGTCGCACGGAAGGCCTCCGTAGGCCTTGACTGCCGCCTCTCCCTCAGGAGCGAACGACCCGATGGCCGCGTCCACAAAAGGGAGCAATTTCGGGATCCGTATTTCAGGTTTGGTTCGCACGCGACTGACCAGCGCTGTGCGGAGGTTGCGCAGACACCATGGCTCATTCACGATTCTCGCCAACATACATGCCTCGCATTTGTTCTCCTGGAAGCAGACCGCGCCCTTGGGGGGCACGTCGTCCTTGGCCTCCGGCATCCACCACATTCCGGTAACCGCCAGCAGGGCGTCGACAAGGTTGTTGACCGCCTCGTCCGAGAACTCGCGGTACCACTTCAAGAAGGTCAGATTGTGGGTCACCTCCCGCTGGAGCAGCGCGAAGAGGCTGCCGATGACATAGGCGTTGAGCTCCTCGTGGACCTCGCACAGCACGGCGGCCTCCGCATCGTGGCGCAGCATGCGCACCCACTTGGAGCGCTGGCGGAGCTCCGTCGGCAGCCCGCGGATGGCTTCCTTGATCTGCTGCACGACCTGGGGACTGCGGATCTGTCCGAGATACTCGGTCTCGGCGGCATCCTGATCGCTGTCGATGCTCAGGACTTCGATTAGTTTCTTCAGCTGCTGTTTGGTGAGGTCAGCGGCATAATGAGGGTAGTAGTCCAGCATTTTGAACGATGTTGCCGGGGTTTGGGCTTGGATGGCTTGGCTTGGCTTACAGGCACACAGATTTGGCTTGGAGATTTGTGCTAACAACTACTATAACCCACGCGGCGAAGCTTTTTCCTCTGCTTAGTGGATGTATTATATATAACAGCATAAAAGCACTGAGCACTCAAGTAAGTCTGCGTGGCGTGTGTGAGTGACACGGAAGATCACGGGTGGCCAAGGGCAATTTATAGGCTCATTGGGAAGTTTGGTTTCCAAATTTCACAGGGTAGGATCCGGGGGATTGTCATTCTCTGGTTTATGATCAGTTCAAGTATTGAGATTCTGGTCAATAGGCTATGCCATTGTGCTGATGGGGGACAAGGCCCCCCAAAATCACGCTCATTGTTTAGGCTTCTTTGAACGCTATTGCGTTGATTATACTGAGTCAAGCCCTAAGATTGTTGGGGGGGCTTGAACCTCAGATCCTGCCATTCATGCGTAGCCCAAGAACCGGAGATCTTCAGTTATCATTATCGTTTATTTTCTTTGTGATGAAAGAGGTTGACGAAGATTTTCGGTGTGATTTGTGCCTCGTTGGCGAAGCAGGATTGACAGCTCATCACTCGTGCATCATTATTAATTACCAAGGCCTTGAGTGATCCTTGACTATGGAAGTACTCTTGATGTTGCTTGAAGTGTAGGTAGATAGAGTGGGAGAACACTGTCTGCCTTAGGCATGAACCCGGTATCAGCCGTTCCTCTTATTAGAGGAGGCCTTATCAGATGGCAGCCCCAGGCAGCCCCAGGCAGCGAGACTCATCGCATCCAGTCTATCCATGGTTCGGAGCCAAGGGTTTGGTCCGATATCCTCTCCATTGGCAGGTTTACCTCAATTTTCCCTTTTCCCACCCCCGCTATCGGTAACGTCCGTTATTTTCCTCTGCTAGCGATGACACCACTTTCCTCCTCTTTCCCCTCTCCAATTTCCCTTCTCCAAGCTCCCTCTCCCCTCCTACGCCCACCTTTTCCCCGCCAGCCCCAGTTAGCGCTACTAGTCCCTTACTTAGGCCTTTATCCGGCGAATTGTCCTCCTGCACACGCAATGGGCGCGGCGGCCGTCGAATAACAGTTGCCGACGAAAGAGACCGATGATAAGCCTCACAATAGCTTTGCGTGCTCGGTTATGACGGAATTTTTGCTTCTGCCCATGAGTTGATTGAGCCTTTCCCCTTGCTGTGCTCTTTCTCTCCTTCTCCCTCTCTCTCATCACCCGTTTCACAATGGAGCACTTCATTGCGCCCTTTCAACAGGCGATCGGGCCTGTGATCGCTCAGCTTCCGGGAGAGATCACTGAACATGTTCCTGACCATGGCCTTTCTCAGCGGTGAGTGACTTATCCCCCATTGCTAATTTCCAGTATGGTACACTGTTAACTAACGAGCGTGGGCCCATCTTGCAGAAGTATATGGCAAAATCGCACCCGGCGGGCGTCGGCTTTTATAGCTACTGGGAACCTGCATCTAGTTATATTACTGGTATCATGGGCAATCGCTTTGTTTCCGATACTCCTGCGGTTCCTTTGTCGGGCCTGTCGGCCCAAGTCGCGCGACAACCTCAAGTCCACAGCAGTAGACGGCCCGTCGGAGATCCTGGTGCACCTGCCCTCCGCATTCGCGCACCTGGCTGCTGCTCTCGCCGCCTGCTGTCTGAGCTGGCTCGACCTGCGGCACGGCGGGAGCTGGAAACGGTCTCTGCTGTTGACATACGTGGTTTTTCTGGGCGTGGGCTATATCTGCTGCAAGAACAAGGGCTATCGAACACACCTCTACCGGCACATGAACGGTGTGGTGGTGGCGGCTCTGGCGTTGGCCGTGGTACAGGATCTGGTACCCATGACCATTGTCGAGGCGACCTACCGGCCGAGCTCCGTTGGCGCTGGAATTGTCGCTAGCTTGGCCGCTGGGGTTGTGATCGCGCTCGGAACCCCCCGTCCACGACGGCCGTTGATCCGCGACGCGGAGATCGAGCGCTCCGTGAAGGAGGAGAACGCGTCGCCGGAGGAGACGTGCTCCCTGTTCTCCTACTACTGCTCGTATGAGTGGATCACCTATGTGATCTTCCGGGGCTGTCGGCGTGATCTGACCATGGATGATCTCCCGCCTTTGCCGTCCTACGACGAACCCTTGAGGTGGCTAGAGAAGATCAAGAGGCAGCGCCGCAAGGGCGGCAAGACCTTCCGCACGCTGTGCCGCTTGCTGAAGACCGAAATCAACACCATGATGACTTGGTCGGCCATGACGGCGGTGATTGATTTCATGGCGCCGTATTCGATGCTGCGACTCCTGGCGTATCTGGAGGATCCGGACAGCGCGGTTTTCCACCCTGCGCTGTGGATTGCGCTTTTGTTTGTTGGTCCGATCACTCGCTCGCTGTGTTATCAGCAGTACATCTTCACCTCCACTCGCCTTGTTGTTCGGGTCAATGTTTCGCTTGTTCAGGAGCTGTATCAGACCGCGATGCGCTCTTATATCTACGATGGCTCTGTTGGCGAGCATCACCATCATACCAAGAAGAAAGAGAAGTCTCAGCACGGCGCAGGGCCAAAGGGAACGCCGGAATCAAGCCAGGCGAATTTGACGAGTTTGATGTCGTACGATGTTGACGCTATCTACAACTCCCGTGATATATTCTACCTGGCCACTGCAGGCCCGATATCCATCACACTGGCTCTGGTATTTCTGTACCAGATGCTTGGGTGGCCATCGTTGTTTGGAGTCTTGACGTTACTGTGCTTGTCACCCCTTCCTGCTCTGGCGTCACGGAAGGTATCTCGCATCCAACGCTCTGTTATGCGGGCTACCGATGCTCGGTTGTCCAAGATCTCTGAATACCTGAACTCGATCCGGACTTTGAAGTACTTTGGTTGGGAACATGCTGCCATTGATTCGATCAACAATGTTCGTCGCGTGGAGCAACGCCGTCTGTGGTGGCGGAGTGTGTATGCCGCGTTAATCTCCATGGCTGGAGAGCTGTTGCCGCTGCTGAGCTTACTAGTCATGTTTTCAATCTACATTCTATTCACAGGTCAACCACTCCGTGCCCCTGTCGCTTTTACCTCCCTGTCGATCATGGAAACGCTGCGAGTCTTGTTTGTCTGGCTTTCGAACGTCAGCAGATACACCGCGCAGGGTTCGGAGTCACTCCGCCGCATTGACAACTTTCTTGAGACAGCGGGCGAGATCAAACGGCACCCCGAGGGTCCGTTAGAATTGATCAATGCGACTTTCAAACCGTCGCCTGTCGCCGCTTTCAGGCTGCAGGATGTGACCATCAGGTTCAAGCCGAATTCGCTCAATGTCGTAACCGGCCCTACGGGAAGTGGGAAGACGACTCTGCTGCTCTCATGTCTGGGCGAGACCGTCCTGGAGTCAGGCACTGCATACTGTCCCCAGGACGTTGCATATGTTCCACAAGCTCCTTGGCTCCAGAACGATACGATCCGTCAGAACATCGTTTTCTACAGTCCATTCGACGAGACTAGGTATGCCACGGTTATTGAGGCAAGTGGCCTGACGCAGGATCTGAGACAGCTCCCCGCTGGTGACATGACACGCGTAGGAGAGAAGGGTACATCTCTGTCGGGAGGGCAGAAGCAACGAGTGTCTTTTGCGCGGGCTTTGTATTCATCATCCTCGACATTACTGCTGGATGATATCTTCTCCGCCCTTGATACCCACACTGCTAGTCTCGTGTACGAGAAGTCTTTCCGCAGTGGACTGCTTAAGGATAGGACTGTCGTTCTGGTCACTCACTACCCCGCTGCTCTGCAAGATGCAGAGTCCATTGTTCGCCTTGAACATGGCAAGCTGGTCCCCGTACAAGCGCTTCCGAGGACGCTCACGCCGGTCCTTGCGTCGCCGTCAGGCTGCAGCACGCCTGGCAGTGAAACAGATTTGATACCAGTTGGGGACGAGCCGGTGGTAGAGCAACCCTTGAACTCGGCAGATATTCCGGTGCCCCCTGTTCCTCCTGTAGCAGAACAGAAGACTGCGCAAGGAAGAATTGTTGAAGAAACATCTTCTACTGGTCGTGTCCCGCGCACACTAAGTAAGCTTACGGTATTATTTTACCACGAACGAGCCTTGCTGACCTGCTTATCTAGTGTTCAGCTATATGCGTCTGTTTGGCAGCGTCGGCTACGCCCCTCTTGTCATTCTAGCAACTATCTCGGTCCAATTTGCCTACTTTTCCATCACCTACTGGCTCTCGATCTGGACAGGGGCGTACGAGGAACAGGAGCATGTCGACACTCTGTTCTACCTGGGGATCTATGCGGCCGCTATCTTCACTTTCCTCTTCTTGCAGGTCTGCAACAATCTTATATACCAGTATGGCAGCTGGGTGGCCGCCAAAACCATGCATCAGAGGCTAGTGACCGCCGTGCTTTCAGCACCCATTTCTTGGTTTGATCAGAACCCCATTGGACGAGCCATCAATCGATTCGGAAACGACACCCGGTCGATGGACACGATCCTAGTCGAGTGGCTGCGGATGTCCATCGAGAACGCACTGCGGTTCTTGCTTCGCATTGCAAGCGTCGCCTCCATCATGCCGATTTTCGCACTCCCCGCCGCGATCATCTGCTCCGCGGGCTTCATTATGGGCGAGATGTACACGCGTGCCCAGGTGTCCATCAAGCGGCTCCGCTCCATCAGTTACTCTCCTGTTTTCTCACACTTTACCGACTCCATCTCTGGTCTGAGCGTGATCCGTGCCCGTACTGGTATGGACCAAGTCTTCCAGGCCATGCTCGCAGAAAAGCTAGCCGTTCACTCGCGCACCGCCGAGGCGCAGTACAACTGCAACCGCTGGGTTTCCGTCCGGTCCGACTTCTGCGCGGCCTCTGTCTCAGCCGCAGCCGGCTGCGTCGCCTACTTCTGGTCTGGCTCGGCCGGCCTCGTGGGCTTCTCACTGACCAACGCCATCGGCCTCAGCCAGACGATCCTCACCTTGGTCCGGACCATGAACGAGCTGGAAATCGAGCTCAACTCCTTCCAGCGCATGAAGGAATACGCCGAGATCGAGCCCGAGGAGAGTCTCACCAAGGAAGAGCACCACAAGGCGCTGACCACCCTCCCCGCCAGCTGGCCCACCTCCGGCCGCGTGGAGTTCTCCAACGTCACCGCGCGCTACCAGCCCGACGGGCCCGACGTGCTCCGCGGGGTCTCCTTCGTCGCCCACCCGGGCGAACGCATCGGCATCGTCGGCCGCACTGGAAGCGGCAAGAGTACCCTGGGACTGTCCCTGCTGCGGTTCGTCGACCTCGTCGGCGGCACCATCACCATCGACGGGGTCGACATCAGTCGGATCCTGCTGAACCGCCTCCGCACCAGTGTCACCCTGATCCCGCAGGAACCCGTTCTCTTCTCCGGCACCGTCCAGTCGAACCTGGACCCCTTCGGCGAGTCCAGCGAATCCGAACTCCAGTCTGCTTTATCGGCTTGCACCTCCTCGATTCACGTCCCCGTCTCTGTGCCTGACCACGTGCATGCGCCCCCTGCCTCGTCAACCGAAGAGGATATCCCCAGTAAACCGAACCGCCGCCCCCTCACCCTCGACACCCCCGTCGCCGCCAACGGCGAGAACTTCAGCCAGGGCCAGCGCCAGGTGCTGAGCCTCTCGCGCGCCCTCTGCCGGCGCTCGAAGGTCGTGCTCCTCGACGAGGCGACGGCCTCCGTCGACCACGAGACGGACATGCACATGCAGCAGGTGCTGCGCGAGATGTTCTCGGACTGCACGATCATCGCGATCGCGCATCGGCTGCGGACGATCATGGATTACGATCGCGTGTTGGTTATGGCTGGTGGGGAGATTGTTGAGTATGTTTTTGCCCTTTCATTTCTAGTCTGGTATGGTTTCGATGGTGGAAGCCTGGCTAATGCAGCATCCTTTAGGAACGATTCGCCGCGTAATCTCGTAGCCAAGCAAGGGGTGTTTTGGAATATGTTGAGGAATACGGGCGAGTATGAGGAGTTGGTTGGGATGATTGGGGAGGGTGAGGGAGAGGGAGAGGGGAGATGAACATAGGGGTTGGGGTTGGTGGGAGGGGCATATAGTATATCTGGTGATCATGACGATGATGATGATTATGACAGATGACATGGATTGTTATTTTTTTTCTTTCTGTTGTTCTTGGGTCGGGTATATAAATGTGTCTGTTTGATGCATCAAGAGGGTTGGAGTATAGCAAAGGGAGTGACGAGAGCGATGTCATGGATGTACAGGATGCTCTTGATAGAAGTTGATATGTCTGTCAGTGGCCTTCTTCCACCATGCGGCAACGGAAGCCCTAATGATCATCACGGATGCCTGGTGCAGTGCGAGCCCACCGACTCCCAAGCTAAGGCGTGCTATTCCAGCTGCCCAGCGACTGAGTTCATGTTGACCTCCCACTAATGCCGCACCGCCATTCCCATGCAGCGTGCCCCCGCATCAGCCGCCGGCGGCTTTGTCTGAGGGTCTCGCCCCTCAACAATCTCCATCTGCATCCGCGTCTAAATAGTCCAGTTCCTCAAATCCCAATCCAACAGACCAACTGAGCCATCCACGCCTCTCAAGGATGATGAAGTTCCTCCTCGACAAGGGCGAGCGAATCCCCCGGTCTGACGATCTCCTGCCGGGCCACACCTTCCAAGTCCACCGCGCGATCGTCTGCCCACAGGCCTCGTTCTTCAAAGCGGCAGCGGCATTAGAAAGCGGGCTCGAGGTGCTGCACATCACCCCCAGTCAACCCTCTTCAAACCCTTTTGCTTCGGCACGAAATTGAACGGGAGGGGTTCCCGGATCCCCTGGACAAGTAATATCGAGGCAGCTGTCGCCGTTCCTGCGGAGGGGCACGGCGGTCCTGGACACGGTGATGGATCTCCTCGCTGGTAACTTGGGGGTTTTTGGACAAGTCGGGGCTGAAGGAGGAGGAGGTGCTGCTGCTGCTGCTGCTGCTGCGGCTGCGGCATCCGGGCCTGCTGTTGGCGGCGGCGAGGGGGCTGGAGGTGTTGGTGGAGATTACGATGCGGGAACGGGATCTAACGTGGGGTGAGTATTTTGATGGTTGGTGTAGGGGTTTTGAGGTGGTGTATGGGGGTCGGTTGGGGAGGGCTTGTGGTCTGAGGTGGGTGGGTTCAGACTTCTCACTTGTGAGCATGATTGCTGGATTTGCTGCCGGTAGTGGATGGGGGTTTTGTCAGTGGGTCTGAGGCTGCTTCTGTTATTGTTGACAATTGTCGTTGCTTATTCTGTAGTTGCTACACAGTGTCAATATTAGAGTCACTCGACGGGCGTGAAGTATAGTTAGGCGAGTCACGATCACTGCACTACATTCACATCTTTGTACATGAATTATACTGACGTATTATCACACCAGATAAGACAGTATGGCCGAGCGGTCTAAGGCGATAGACTAGAAATCTATTCTCTTCGGAGGCGTCGGTTCAAATCCGACTGCTGTCGTTTTTTGCTTTCTCTTTTGGCTCTGGGGATGCATTCTATCTCGTTCTTTGTTTGTCGAATCTGTCGGTACACGTTTCGTTTTTGTTTTCTAGTGCTAATTGACCTTGTAAATATCCTAGTACTTTGGTGTGTGAAATTAGTCGTTGGTTATCCGTTCACAATTGGCACTAGATCCGATATTCTGCCATATATTTCCCTTTGTTAGGCACCATCATCAGCTAACTACACAATCTATTCTTGGACGAGGATTGGGTCAATTCCAGGAGAGACGGAAGGCTAGAGGGGTAAGGATTAGAATCTCTGTTCATTGTGTCTATTGACCGTGTGGGGGTATAGTTGATATCCGTGATGGCAGTGGTAGTGCTCTCCCACAAGTAGTATATTTTCACCAGTAATAGAATGTCTAAGCAAGTTTTCAACTTGATGAGGAATTATATAAGAATCTATACAAACAACATGAATCCAGTGAGTGAGACAGTCTATGAAGCAAGAACTCATACACAAAGTCGTATAAGGATTCATACAAGTAAGATGGTCGATGTAAGCGAATCGCGCTATGCAGTATACCCCGTTGACCCTGGGCCAGGCTTACGGCCCAGCTGGCTACAGGGAACCCACAGCTCGATCCATTTCTTCAACAGGCCGGCCCATTCCACAAGATGCCCTGCTCCCACTTGACCGTGGGAGCTCGCTGTTAGCAGGTGACCTCCTCACCTCCCCACCACCAATACTGGCTTCATCGCCTTTCCCCATCGTCATGCCAGTTCCATTGCTTGTTGAACCAACTGTTGGTATAGAACCAGGCATAGATATCCGCTAGCACGTCGATTAGCTATGTTCCTCTCAGACGACTCAGGACTTACCATTTTCCTTGACTATGAAATTGGCCTTCTTCTTATCTGCATACAGCTACGCGTACTCGGAACACCGACTGGCTCCGTATACGTCCTGTTCGTCTGGATCAGTGTCATCTGCTGGCAACGAATTTGAACAGCCATGACCACCGGTAAGGTACGTACCACTTCTGTTGGCCAGCTTGGAAGGGTGGCTTTCTTATCAATAGCCCTCTGACTGCTACCTGTCACAACACCACAGTGCAGAAGCTCGTGGGCGATGACATGTTCGAAACTTTTCAGAGTCTCTAAGTCCTGCGGATTCGGCGTTTGTCTTTGAGGTGACCAACGGCCCAGAATTGATCGCAGAAGTGTATCTCCCATTTCCCTAGACGTGTCAATTCTCAGTATCGATGGATAAGAGGGCACGGATAACACTGTCGACTAGAAGCCAGAAGGGTTCACTGACCACTCTTGCCTCTTGAGGGTATGGCGGTGACTGCTCTAGATAGGTGCGACAAAACAAAGAAACAAAAAGCGTCAGCAAGAGTTTCGAAGTGGGTATCATGTTGCAAGCACTGCACTACACACTGCACTGCACTTACGCGGCATTTGGGAGCTGTCTGCATATCTCCGACTGACCGTCACAGCGATACATAATTATTTTGTCGGGATTCCTATCCTTCCCCTTACTTGGGAACTGATGAACCGAATCCATGATTCCTGAAAGCGCGATGAGTTCTTTTGGCCACCGGAACAAGGCGATGGGGGACCTACTCAGCACTTTCGCATAATGAGTGCCTTGCCCCTAATGTTGTTCATTTCCATCAGCTTACGGTGCTGCTTGAGCAGGAGGCGCATGGACACTGGGTTTGGAAGGAGCACCTACAATCCAGCCTTCCCTTTTCTTGATATGCTTGTCGGAGAGGAAGAAGCGGTTCCACCCCGGCGTACTCACCGGTTGGCTTGGGCGTTCGGTGAGCTGGATGGCCATCCGAGTGGCTTCCACCAGGGTGTTGAACCTGGATCCTCCGCAGTCGTTGGCTGCAAGATCCCAATTGATTCCCTGGTAATTCTTTGTCGCTTTGGCAAGAACATCCTCACGGGCGGCATTCTCGACCGGGGAGCAGAAGGAAAAGGGTAACAGAAACAAGCATAGAAAAAGACGTCTTCCGTACATCGTGACACAGTGCTGGACTCGCCTTGATCGTTTGGATCGAAGAAGCGGAAACCCCGAGTGAAGCTGGATTTTGCTCTGTGATTTATGCCTATGCTGGGGGCAAGTATGCCATCAGCATTCACAGCCATCATTGTCATCCCCTCCACTGTCTATTCCTCTGTCCATTTACCCTTTGTAGGGATGAGTAGGACAATTGGCAATAGCTTAAGGCAGCCCTTGAGCCCTGGATGCATCTGTCCTTGCCCTCGAGCCAATTGCCCGCCCCCACTCAATTGTTTGCTCCAGGTTTCGTGAGCACCGTCGACCATTATTGACAATGGGCCTGGTTGGGATTCCAAAGGTTGGTATCACGATTCCGATGCTCGACGCTACACCCGTGTTTGTGCTTCCCCATGTTTCAAATTGTCGTCCTCTGCGTGTGCAAACTGGGGGGGGGGCTAAGTCCAAATTGATATAAGGGGGATAGGGGGAGGCTGAAAAGGGAAAGGAGGAGGAGGTGAATGTTGCACAACTACAAGTGAGTGCAAACAAAGAGCCGCAGGAAAAGTATTTCTTCTCGATCTCTACCGCACTGTAGCTGTTCCCTCACACTCAATCCCACACACACACACACACACACACACACTCTCTCTCTCTCTCTCTCTCTCTCTCTCTCTCTCCCTCTTATATGATCACAACAGAGCATTCCACCTATCAACATGCTTCGGACAATTATACTACCTACCGTATGGTTTCACCTTCTGTATCTTCCAAGATGTGTCATGGGATTTGAAGGATACTGTGAGTCTGCCCTCATAACTGTTCCTGTGTTTACCAATGATAATATACTCACTGACTCTGTTGGTCGAACTGCAGCTCTGGGCGTCCACCTTGGCCAGAGATATATGTATCCATCCATTTTCAATTTTCCCTCCCCCGATCTTCCGTTCATCTATACCCTTGCTCACATCTCCTTCTTGCAGAACAGCCGCCTATATCAATGGAAACGACGAAGCCGTCCCTTTGGTCAAGCTTTTCGCCCCTCCAGCATACCAGTCTTACATGCAGCAATTGCACGAAGGTTGCAGGGAGAGCAGGTGGTGTTCCCTCCCCACCCCGCGGGGCACACCACCACCCCCGACTGAACCACCCGACCCCCTCCTGCTTTGCTGACGACAGGAACCATGCCCTACAGATTTCACAAATCTGCACACACCCCGGACGACGCGACAATGATCGGTAATCTCCTTCAAGACGTGAAAGATCAAGCCACGCAGCTCCTGGACTACCCGGTCAACATCACGGCGATCAGCCTCCCACGGGATATCGGCTTAGGACCGCACCGCGACCTCACGGCACGATCATTGCATCTAACGCCACGGCCGTGAAATACGAGTGGGAGTTCCGTGAGTTCCTGCACACCGCCCGGTTTGTGTACGGGCTAGATACGTGCCGGGCTCTGGGGATCAGCGAGGCGGCCGACTGCGATCTGATGGATGAGACGGCGGTGATTCTGTTTGTGGATTATGGGCTGGATGAAAGGTTGAATCTGTATGCCGGGCTGGTCGGTGAAACCGACGTTGACACGGATGATAGTGAGCTGTACCAACGAGGGCGGCATGGGGAGTTTGTGGTGGTGGTGATGGCGGGCGGGAAGGAGGAGGACGATGAGGGTGCTCAAAAGGTGAGTTTGGCCCCGCTACCAGGCTAGTAGAGGAGTCTACGGCTCCTTTTGGATCAAAGATATGAGGAAAGCCTTGGCTAACTTTGGTACGTTGTCGCTAGCAACAGGACGCGGTGGAGGATCTCCGTCGCATCCTTGACGGCTTTATCCAAGAACAGATCCTCGAGCCGGGTGACGCACAGTATCTTCGGGCGATCATCATCAGCGGAGACGCATCGGAGGCAGCCATTGACACCCTCAAACAAGCTCTACAACTGGCCATCCCGGAGGATTGGAGGCCCCTTGTCCGGGATCAGGTGGACCCATTCTGGGTGGGGGCCGTGGGGGCTGCGCGGCGAGCGAAGATGCATATCGTCGATCCGAGATACAATATCACGGCGTTTGAGGAATGGCTCCAGGACCTCGCGCGCATGCACGACGAGCTTTAGGAGCTCTGCTCTGTGCGGGCCTAGCTGTGGTTCGCTGTAAGTAGTCCGGCTGCAGGGCTGGCCCGACGGAGGGGTACACATACTGGTCGAGGCAGTAGCTCGAAGGCCGATCACTTACACCCTCCGAGCTCACAAACAACCTTCGTGGTCTCAAAGGCGAGATGGGCGTCGGCGATCACATAAATGGGAATGTAAGGCAAGATACTCGTGCCATATTGCGACCACCCGGTTCTCCTGGCACCTCTGTACTTGAAAGCTTTACATACCTTTCGACGGACTGCTTTAGATCGACTTACTCTAATATAAGAGAGCATATACAGTGCTCTTCAGTAGCGAGCTCGATTAGCGATATTTCCGGTTTAAGATAATCTGGGACCTTGATAGCTTTAACAATCCTAGTAAGGCTCGTGCCAATATAACTTTACTGAAGCAGGGTAGCTTACAAAGGTAGTTCACATCTACAGCGGCTTGCTTCAAGAGGAGACTGATAAGGCACAAGGGCACTGACAGCAGAATCAGGGGCTATTGCAAATTGGCACGAGTAGAGCATCCACCGTATCCAAGGTCCCTGACCAACTCGTGCAATTTCGCGATGAAATTGATTATGATGCTACAAGCTGCCTGGTTCTTCCTCTGCTAGAAGATTGTATGGCTGACTCCGCCAGGCAATGTGGAAACAGGTATCAGGAAAGGCGATCCTGCAACGCTTGTTGAAGCATTCACGACGGCTGTAATCAGTAACATTTCGCCTTCCTTCAGTATATCGGACGTGTACAAGACGAGCTTTAACACTAGATGATGTTCACATCGGACTAATTCGTCACGAGAGACTGCCGTGAAACCAAACTCATATCCCAAGCAGACAACGTCCACCACCGAAACCATCACCACCCCCAATACCCCGGCACCTACAACCGCACAGGCTGCTTATCCCCCTCCACAAACAAATGACCCTCGCGCACCAACGAATTCCGACACGGCCGCCTGCCCACAAAATCCGCCAGGTTGGACAGCGTCACCTGCGCGATCTCGCCCAGGGCCTCCTGCGTGAAGAAGGCCTGGTGGCCGGCGACCAGCACATTGGGGAAGGTCATCAGCCGCATCAGCGTGTCGTCATGAATGATCTCGGCGGAGTGGTCATTGTAGAACAGATCGCCCTCCTGCTCGTACACATCCAGCGCCAGCCCGCCCAGCGTGCCGGCCTTGAGCGCCCCGATCGCGTCGCGCGTGTGGATCAGCCCGCCGCGCGAGGTGTTGACCAGGATGGCGCCGCGCTTGAGCCCGCGCAGCGACGCGGCGTTGATGATGTGCTTCGTGGCCTCGGTGAGCGGGCAGTGCAGACTGACGATGTCGGACCGCGCGAGCAGGTCCGCGACGGTGGCGACGTACCGGCCTGCCAATTGGGTGGTGAATTCGTCTTCGTCTTTGTCTTCCACATTCCCATCCTTTCCACCTGCTCCCTCCAGCTGCTGCTGCCGCACCGGATCGAACCCCACCACCTCGCACCCGAACCCGCGCATGATCCGCGCAAACGCCATCCCGATCCGCCCCAGCCCCACCACCCCGACCGTCTTGCCGTGCAGCGTCATCCCCAGGAACCCCTCCAGGTTGAAGTTCCCCTCGCGCACCCGGTTGTACGCCCGGTGCGTCTTGCGGTTCAGCGTCTGCAGCAGCGCGACCGCGAACTCGGCCACCGCCTCGGGCGAGTACGACGGCACGTTGGCCACGAAGAAGCCCAGCGCTTCCGCGGCCGGGAGGTCGATGTTGTTGAACCCCGCGCACCGGAGCAGGATCGCCCGCACCCCGATGTCCCAGAGGGCTTGGAGGACCGCGGCCGGGAGGCTGTCGTTGACGAAGACGCAGATGGCGGTGCTGTTGCGCGCGAGGGGCACCGTGGAGAGGGTGAGCGGGAAGGGGTGCGCGGTTAGGGTGATGGGTTCGGGGAGGGTGGGTTGCAGGCTGGTGAGGGTGGTGGTGAAGTAGTGGGTGTCGTAGGATTTGGTGGAGAAGAGGGTGAGATTCATTTTGAGGGTGGTGAGGGTGAGGGTGAGGGTGAAGTTGAGGTTGAGGGGGTTGGTGTTGTGTGAGGTGAGGTGTGGGTGTAAAATGCGGGGAGGGGTTGAGGGGAAGGGGGAAGGGGGAAGTTTACCTTGTTATAAGGTACGGTACAGGGCAGAAGTACTGTCTGTACCTTGTGGGCTGAGGTGGTACCAGTCAGTCACTTAGTGGTACAGAAGTACAAGAGGGGAAGTAATGACGTCGTCCATCTCAGTCATCTCAATCACCGGTCCCTGGCTTTGCTCGGCATAATCGGGGTTACACCGGTTTAAGCTTAACCGTGCATGGAGCTACGTTCCATTGCAGATCGAATCTGGTCTGCTTATCTTTGCGTCAGGTCCGCAGCTGCAGTCGGGATGAGAATCCCCGGAATCGCAATGAAATTAGGGTTGCTGGGATCATCTGATGAGCTGATGCCCACCACGCTGGATCCGACCGAAGGAATCAGCATGATATGCCTGCCATGACATTGCCCATGAGTCGAATGGTGCTAGCTTCGACTTATACTCTCTTGCTTGCTGAATTGCACATCCTCCGCACTTCCCATCTATAGCATTCCGAGTTATAGTCCCCTCTATCCAGCCGGCTCCACCACCGATCTGACATGCCAAGGATCGGCTGATCCACTCGATAATCTTCCCCCCTTTTTATCAGCCCCCCCCCCCGGGGGTCTTAATCCAACCTAAAGCTTGTGTCCTTCCAGGCTGGCTCATTTTTCCGCTTTTCCCACAGCTCCAGAACAGCAGCATGGATCCAGCCACCTTTATAGACCCCAACCTGACGGTCCCCGACCGGTTGGTCCTGGAGCATCTGCTCAAGGAAGCGGAAGCCCCGGCCGCGGCCGCAGCCACAGCCACAGCCGCCGGGAAGAAAACCCGTAACTCCCCATTGGAATCCCCCAGCAAATGATCCCCAGCTAATTCCGGGTACAGCAAACGTCAATGGCAATGACAATGGCAACAGCGCCAACGGCGCAACAGGGCATGAAGAAGAAGAGGTTGACTCAGAAACCCAAGCAACCATCACACACCTCGCAGCCCTCAACAGCCCCTCCAGCAGCAGCTTCACGCCCACCGTCTTCGTAACCTGGGACCTGCCGCAGCTCACTATTTCACTCCCCACCCTTCTGAACGAGTGCCTCCTGCAGCCGTACATCCGCGCCGCGCGGTCCCTGGTGCGGGTCGAAACCGACGTGGTGATGCTGACCCACCTGCTGCTGTACTTTACGACCTCCATCCCCAGCGCCTTGTACCTGTTCTTCGGAACATTCCACTGGTGGCACGGCCTCGTGCACTGGCTCATGCAGTCCTACTACGTGGGCACCTACACCCTGATGATGCACCAGCACATCCACATGGGCGGGATCCTGACCCGCGCGCACCCGCTCGCGGTGCTCTTCGACACCGTGTTCCCCTACCTCCTCGACCCGCTCATGGGCCACACCTGGAACTCCTACTTCTACCACCACGTCAAACACCACCACGTCGAGGGCAACGGGCCGCGCGACCTCTCCAGCACCTTGCGGTACCAGCGCGACTCCCCCCGGGATTTCGCCTGCTACGTGGCCCGGTTCTACTTCCTGGTGTGGGTGGAGCTGCCCGCCTACTTCCTGCGGCGCGGGCAGCTGACCACCGCGGCCAAGGCCGGGCTGTGGGAGCTGGGCACGTACGCCATGATCGCCGCGGCGTGGCGGTGGGGCGGGTGGCGCCCGACGCTGTTCGTGCTGCTGCTGCCCGTGTTGCAGTTGCGGGTGGGCTTGATGGTCGGCAATTGGGGCCAGCATGCCCTGGTGGATGAGATCGACCCGGATTCGGACTTTCGGAGTAGTATTACCTTGATTGATGTGGCTGTACGTGTTCCTCCATAGAGAGAGAGGGAGGGAGGGCTGCGCAACCTCCTACCGATACGCATACTAACGGACGGCAGAGCAACCGCTTCTGCTACAACGACGGCTACCACACCTCGCACCACCTCAACCCCCGCCGCCACTGGCGCGACCACCCCGTCGCCTTCCTGCGCCAGCACCGCCGCTACGCCGCCGAGCAGGCCCTCGTCTTCCGGAACATTGACTACATCATGATCACCATCCGCCTCCTCCGGAAGGATTACCTGCATCTGGCCAAGTGTCTGGTGCCCATGGGGGAGCAGGTCGGGATGACGCTGGAGGAGAAGGCGGAGATGTTGCGCCGGAAGACGCGGCGGTTCAGCGAGGAGGAGATTGCGAGGAAGTTTAAGCTGTAGGGTTTCTTGCTTGCTTGCTTGCCTTGTTTGGCTCAGGGGTTATATGTTAGAGTATAAGTTAGGGGTAGGGGCATGCGTTGATTGTGCTGTGCTGTATATAGCTAGGGAGGGCGCTGGCTGGGGTATATGTTTCGGTGTACTATACTATCCTATACATAGTATTCTCTAAAAAAGGAATGCAGTGGAACGACAGACATTACATTAAGATCCTAAAATACATACATACAACCACTCCATCACGCTCAACACCTAGACCTAGAGAGGCAAAGACCTAAAGAGACGCCTCAAACTTCCCGTCCACCTCCTCAATCTTCCGACAAGCCGCCACATACCCCGCCTCCTTCTGCAACAACTCCGCATACCGACTCAACTCCGGATACCCCTCCATCGCCAACCGGCCCGCCATCGCAATCACCGGGAAACTCATCATGATATCCGCCGCCGTCAGCGCCGTCCCACACAGGTACGGCCCACCCCCGGGACTCGTGCGCAGCTGCTCCTCCAGAAAATCCAGATGCGCGGCGATATTGCGATTCAGAAACGCCTTCTCCACCTGCCCGGCCACCACCCGCGGCAGGGGTTTGAGGAAGAACGGGATGGGCGGGTTTTTGACGGCTGTTCCACGGCCGCAAATTAGCATTCAGAACAAAACTCCCCCAACAAAACTCCCCCCAGTATCTTCGATCCAAGGGGGAGGGGGAAGGGGGCACGCACTATCCATCACCAACTGCATGACCAGAAACGGCATCAGCGAGCCCTCCGCGTAGTGCATGTAGTACCGATACCGCAGCCACGAGTCAGTCTCGCCGCCGACTGTTTCGGTTGCAGCAGCGGCATACCGCTCCGGGATCAGCGGGGCGTCGGCGTTGGCGCCGTAGTGGTCGAGGAGGTATTCGATGATCAGGCCGGATTCGGCCAGCACGATGGGCATTTTGGAGTTGCCATCGCCTCCTTCTTGCCCGGAGACGGCGGCGGCCGCGGGCTGCACGGTGAGCACCGGGGATTTGCCCAGCGGGTGGATCTCCTTCAGCTCGCGGGGCGCGAGCTTGTCGGCGCCGCGGTGGTAAATCTTCAGCTCGTAGGTGAGGTGCAGCGCTTCGAGGAGCCAGAGGATGCGGTGGGAGCGGGATTGCGCGAGCCTTGATTCCGGGGGATTAGTTGCGGTGCGATGCGGTGCGGTGCGGGGCGATGAGAGGGGGATGGAGATGAGGGGAGCATACCAGTAGAGGGTGATTTTGGCGCCTTTATTGGGGTCGGTCATTTTGCGTTGTGTTCTGGACTCTGTCACGGTGTGGTGGGTGTAGAAGCGATTGGATGTGCAAGGGGAAAGGGGTGTTATCATTTAAGGCTCGGACGCTGGTGAAGGGGACCTCGGATGTAGGCGTAGAACCTGTGATACTGCGTCATGGCGGTGGGGTTGCCGTTGTGTTCTTTGTTCCAGTCTTTGGGACAGCCTTTTCCCAATTTTCGGGGATGATGAGATCGGCGAATGTTTTTTCGCGAGGGATCTTTCACAAGCTGCTGCTTAGTGTGCTGCACCTTTATTCCTTGAAATGAGGAGTGGGTGAGCTGCGAAGGATCTAGTAAGTAAATAATCCCTGCAGCCTGTGCATCCTCATAAAACTGCTTACTCACCAGTGCACAGCACAATGCAGCATAGTGACTAAGCAGCACAGCTGTGCACGCACCCATCACATGACCCGCAACGTCGTTCCCTCACCCGCGACATCACCATCAGTGCAGCGACAGCAGCAGCAGCAGCAGCACAAGCCGTGACCTTCTCCAGCCCATTCACATTCACATCCACATCCACATCCGCCACCATGGCCGGCCCCAGCAAGTGTACGTCCTCGCCTACCCCCTTTATCACTGCTACAAGATAACTAACTCCATCCCACAGCTTTGATCCTCGACCCGGCCCTCCAGAAATACTACGGTCCGTGAAACCTTTCCCCCCCAGACGAAATAGCACACGCTTCCGTTCAGTCAAACGACAAGCTCGAATCGACAAGCTACATTTACGGGGGCATGCTAATGACAAGCAGACCTCACCGCCAACCGGTACAAGTACTTCCGGTGGACGCCGCGCCATGCCTGGTTCTCTTTCCTGTACATGGCTCTGATCCCGGGGGCGTTGGGCTATGTGGCGTATAACACTGAGGTATGTGGTTTTCTGATAGGGGGTGGTGAGGGGAGTAGCTAATTGGGGACGACAGGGCAAGTACGATTTGCGCGGCAAGCGCAAGGGAGATACCATTGTGGAGTGGTAGAGGGTGATGATCTGGTGGGAAGAGACAGTAGGGCAGAAGGATGGGGGCTGGGTTGTATCTATTATACCGCGGTGCAATTGATTTCGTTTCGTTGTTTTATTGGGGACGGAAGTTGTCGTGCTCGGGGTGTACTGGTAGCTGATAGTAGTTGGGATCGGTGAGTAGGTACAGTATATGAAAGCATCTAAGATGCAGGATCCATCTGCTCTATCTCAGAGCATTTAAACCGGACAGGCAGTCAATTCCATAGCCGTTAGAAACGAGGTATAATCCATTCCACTCCCCTCAGCCCTCACTATCGTACACGCCTGCAATCCCAGCTACCCAAACTACCACCTCAACCCTTCACTGGAAACCCACTGAACAACTAATAAGGCATCCACCCCCTCCTCCCCCCATCTCTATCCCTCTCCCTCCCGCCATTCTCCCGTCTACCACCACCATCCCCCTCAGGCAACCTCTCCCCGCGCCTCCAATCCCCCGGCGGAATCCTCTCTCGATCACGGTCCCTCTCCCTCTCCCTCTCCCTCTCCCTCAGCCCACCGCCAAACCCCCGTCCCCCTCTCCCGCCTCCCCGTCCGAAATACGACCTCTCCTCCCTCCCCCCCTGAGGAAACGCCCTCATCCCCCCACCGCCACCACCACCGCCACCCCCGGAACCGACAGGAGGCGGCGGCGCAACCGACCCATCCTCCAGCGGCGGCACAATCGCACAATCGACATAATCGCCAATCACGAACCGAAAATCCTGCAACGTCTTCTCCGCATCCGCACCGCTCATTCTGAATGCGCCGGCGGCAGCAGCCCTCGCCTTTGAGCCATGTCCACCTCCCTCCCCCTCCCCCTCCCCCTCCCCCTTCCCCCCCTCATTGCTATCAGTGTCATCATCATACCCCCTCGGCGCAACAACCACACTCCCCATCTCCTTGGCCAGATACCGTCCCCTTCCATGCTCTCCCAGATTCATCGCCGCGCCTTTGGTGTCCGGGTAGATCAGCCGGAAGCTCAGCCGGGTGCCGATGGGCACCTCCGGGAGGAGGTGGGGCAGGGTCGAGGTCAGGAGGTGGGCGAGTTCGCGGAGCGAGCAGCTCGGCCAGGTGTAGATTTGGAGGTGGTGGGCGGGGAGATGGCCGCCGCTGCGGCCGGCGGGGTTGGCGCTGGCCGGGGAGAAGTCCGATAAGGGGTGGTAGGTGGATTGGCGGTAGAAGAGTTTGAGGTGGAAGGGGGTTGTGGTTTGGCGGGACATTGACATTTTGGCGGGTTTCTGGTAGCGCTGGTTCTTTGGTAGGGGTTGGGTGGTTGTCAGTTGTTACTTAGTTGTTGGTCATGCTTTGGTCGGCGTGGTTGGTGGTGTGGCTTCGAGTGGAGGGTGGACTGGTGGTTGTGTTGTTGCTGTTATTGTGGTTGTTGGAGTTGGAGTTGAAGTAAGGTAAGGTAAGGTAAGGTAGGAGTAGGTAGGTAGGTGTAGCATGGAGAGCGAGAGCCGTGGAAGCGCGGAACTTGTAGCTTGCAGGTAGGTAGGTAACTCTCCGCCCTGCCCTGGCCGCCCGACCGCCCGACCGCCCTCCTAGATCACCGCCGCCCGCAGCGGCAATACCGTAGGTACTAGTTAATCTTATCGTCTAACTACAACCTTCTCCAACACCTCTCCAAGCCCATACTCATACTCTCTAACGTTACCTCCCTCCCTTCGTCCCAAACAACACACATCCACTCACGCTTGAACATTCGTCCCCGACCGCAAAAATGGACTTCGCTGCCTTAATGTCCAAAGAAATCTCCAAGGCCAAAGCCAGCGCCAACCCCCAAACCCCCTCCCCATCACCCACTCCCACGACATCGAGCGAACCGAAGAAATACACCCGCCGCGCCGACCTCGAAGCCGCCCGCCTGGCCGCCTACAACGAGGAACAAGCCCGCCTGGCCGCCGAGCGCGCCGCCCGCCACGCCCAGAAGCGCAAGGCCGAGGACGAGGAGGCCGCGCGCCGGCGCGAGCGCGAGGACAAGAAGCGGCGGCTGGCCGAGGAGTCGCGCCGGCGGCGGGAAGAGGAGGATGCGCTGCGCGAGCGGGAGAGGAGGCGGCGGCTGGGGCTGCCCGAGTCAACTCCCTCAGAGGGGGAGGAGGTTGCCACGGGGGCGGGGGCAGGGCCAGGGCCAGGGGAAGAGGCGCTCTCGGCGGAGGAGGTGAAGCAGCGGTTGCGGGAGCTGGGGGAGCCGGTGACGCTCTTCGGGGAGGGGGAGAAGGCGCGCGCGCGACGGTACTGGCGGGTGGTGCGGAAGGATGACCACCGGCCTGATGGCGAGGCGGTGCAGCGACAGAAGTGGACGGACGGGCCGATCCCCACGACGCTGGAGCTCGTGGCCGAGGTGGAGATGAAGATCCCCGCCACAGTCCCGAAGGATGATGCCAGCAAAAAGTTTCTGTTCCGCCAGCTGGCCTCGTATTTCACTATGGTCCTGAAGGAGTGGGAGGCCGCGCTGGCGAACCGCGATGTCTCGGTCAAGCAGAGTCTGCAGGGCCGGCAGGCGTTTAACGCCATGGTGCAGTCGCGCGAGAATATGAAGCCGCTGTTCCGCAAGTTCGAGAAGGGCGATCTCGATGCCGGCGTCTTGGAGCATGTCGTCGAGATCGTGCACAAGGCGCAGCTGCGTCGCTATGTCGATGCTAATGATGCGTATTTGCGGTTAAGTATTGGGAAAGCGTATGTTCCCTGTCCCTTTTTTTTCTTTTTTTTGACAGGTTGGAATGTTAGCTAACGAGTCGATGTTGGCAGTGCGTGGCCCATCGGTGTGACCATGGTGGGTATCCACGAGCGTTCGGCGCGTGAGAAGCTGCATCAGAGTGATCAGCAGGCTCATATCCTGAGCGACGAGAGCACCCGCAAGTATCTCCAGAGTATCAAGCGGTGTCTCAGCTTCGCTCAGACCCGGTGGCCGCCGGACGACCAGTTGCAGATTATGGGTTGAGTGGGGTTGATGTGTATGAGTGATATTCTCAGCAGTCACACATGTTATGTATGATACTAGATATTCATAAATTCAAGTTTGAGCAAGTATCATATCTCTGGCATTATAAACAGCCACAGCTATATACAATCTACGCAGTAGATCATGTCTATTATAAACAGTGCAATCCGTGGCCAAATCTATGGCCTTTATACATAAGATCTTATCGTGTACACCATACCCATATCAATTCACATTCCACCATTTTCGGAGCCATTTCCATAGTCCGCCGGGCAAGATTCGCTCCGGAATCGTATATAACACCGACCGATCCTCGTCGCCCTGTGACCAAGTTGCCCCGGCCGGATAGACGTCATGTCCGTCAATTCCCCGCAAAACCCCCACGGAGGACGAGGATGGACGCGAGGTATGAGCTGAGCTGTTCCAAACCCAGTCCTGTCCCGTTGACGCTCCGATGACCTTGCCTGCCGCCTGGACGCAGCTCCCGTAGGAAAACCGGATCAGAGAGTCTCCGGTCAAACTCCCAATGACGAAGACATCCGGCGCCACCTCCATGTCATTGAGTGCTTTGTCACGTAGAGTCTGGTTGGTGACAATCGAGTCCGCATCTGTGCGACCCAAGACTTCCGCGAGCAGAGAAGGATCGAGATACTTCAGTGTACCGCGACGGCCCGTGGCATAGACCAGCCCACGAATAGCACGGACGAGGGTTGGCCCGTCGGGCTGACGGAACGTGACGAGCGCCTGGTCGGCCTCCATCTCGACGTTGACAATCTCCAGATTGGGAAGACCCTCGTAGACGTCGTCCCATTTCCGCGATTCTAGAAACGGCGTTGACGTCGTCCGTCGCATCTTGCCCCGTTTGGGCGGTGCTGGGGCCGCCGCCAACGCCGCCCGTTTCATCAAACGGTACACTCCGGCATATTCCGGGTAAGCCTGGTGATGACAGCCCCGTAGAGGAGATGGCCGGCCTTCTGGATCCCACCTGAAGGCATGCAAGATCTTTTGATCCTTAGGGGCGGAGATGATGACATCGGCCGCAGAGAATCCCGAGCCGATCACCAGCAACGGGATGGAGGGGGCCGGTTCGAGGGACCGCACGGGCTGCAGCAGTGGACTCGGCTGCAGCACCTCGGTGAAGATCCCCGTGGCCAGGACCAGGTGTTTACAATGGAGATTGTGGGAGCGGATATAGAAGCCCTGGTCCGTGCGCGAGATCCCCGACAGGGTTTCGTTGAAGCGGAAGACATCGCCGATGTGCACGGCCCCGGGATACCGACGGAAGTAATCCGCCGTCTCCTGCCGGCTGGGCCGCGTAAATGCCGGCAGATCCTTCCCGGTCACTGCACGGTGGTGGTCGGCGAACGAATACCCCGGCAGCGACAACATCGATGCATAGCTCAGCGTCTGGATGTCCCAGCTCGCAGGCATGGGGTTCTCGGTCCATTGACCGCCAGCGCACGCGGCGTCGCCAAACACCAAATGGGGCACGGCCTTTTCAGGCTCGTACCGCCATTCGACGTTGGTGACGCACTCCAGCTCCTCGACGTCCAGGCTGGGTCGCACCAGGGTGTCGAGGAGCACGTTGACCGGCAGGGCCTGGGTCGAGTAGGACAAGCGCGAGGCGGCAAAATGCTCAGTCAGCGTGCTCACGTCGGCCTGAAGCAGAGCCGGGTTCTGCAGCAGCTTGGCATGCAGCAGGGGATCCGGGTGCGGCGGATCGGCTTGATAGTAGGGAATATGACCATGGAAGATGTAGGACAGGATCATGGCTGACGGGCCGTTCCCTGGAGGAGGATTAGAGTTGCCTGGTGTCATACGGAAGGTCCAATTGCGAGGAGCGAGGATGTAAATGACGACATACCGACAATGATGGTGTCAGTGCTATCCATTGAAGGCCGCTGGGAGACCGCCGGCCGCCCATCCAGCGCGGGGCATGCTGACGGAGACATGCGCGGGGAATGCGATCAGTGGATCCCAGCGGAAAAGCAGACAGATGCCGAGCGGAAGGCCATCGAGCGGCCGTTACATGAGAAGAGCTGGAGGACAAAGATAGAAGAAAGGAAAGAGGATGGTGAGAGAAAAGAAGAAGAGGGGTTGGGGGCAGGAGGAGGAGGAGGAGGAGGAGGGCGATTCCGCAGGCGGACAATGGGACCGTTCGATTTTCGCTGACAAAACACCGTTGGAGGAGAAGTCGGGATTTGGCCGTAATCGGGGAATATTTCTAGAAATACGATGAGAATATGTAATCATGACCCGGCCGTGGTTCCGCCCCCGCCCAGCCAAGGAAATCGGCTTTGAGAGAGTGAGATGAATCTGGGGTTGGAAAACAAGGAAGAAAGAAGCATCGGGAAGTATTGAAGGAGAAGTTGAAGATGTTCGGCCATTGTTCTTGACTTCTTATACTGAGTAACTACCACCACCAACTCCAAAATCACACCATTCAGTGTGTCATGACCATCTCCTGATGATAATCACAAAAAATGCGCCTGCAGGTTGCCTCCTGCATCATCTAAGTACGAGTAGTGTCTCTTTCTTCCACTGACAGGCAACGGATCGACCCTGCATTTCACATGCCGGTTAAGTTCCTCTGCGGGGTCAACGCTTCGGGCAATTAGGGCTCAGGGCAATGACCCAAGCCCTGCTTACCACTTCAGGACGGAGGACGGAACGGACAGACAGGCTAGGCTGACGCGGAGCCTCCCTTCCCGCATTGGCTTCGCCCTCGCCTTCCAGTTGACGATAAGCAGGACCCCAGCGGAGAAAGAGGAAGACAGGAAGGAGAAGAGCGCATCTCGCACCACCACGACGCTGCCATGACATGATCGACACTCCGCGACTCATCTCCCATCCAATTTAATCCGGATCCTTCGGAGGGGTTGTTGCAACCCCCCCCCAAATCACACCATGTATCACCTCGCCAAGTCGCTGTACATGTACGCCACGAGTAAAGAGGGTGAGCATGCTTCCTTCCCCCCTTCTCTCTGGTCGCTACGTCCAGATTCTGATAAAAAATCCACAACCAGAATACTCCGTCCTCCTCCTCGGCCTCGACAACGCCGGCAAAACCACCCTCCTCTCCCAGATCAAAGCGCTCTACCAGCCCCCGCGCGCCGATGGCAGCCTCCCGGCCTCGCTCCTCCCCGCCAGCATCGGCAAGACCGTCCCCACCGTCGGCCAGAACGTCGCCACCATCTCGCTGCCGGACATGTACCTGAAGATTTGGGACGTGGGCGGCCAGATCTCCATGCGCAACCTCTGGCAGAGCTACTACGCCAGCTGCCACGCCATCATCTTCGTCGTCGACAGCGCCGACGTCGGCCAGGACCCGGACATCACGCGGCTCCCGCAGCGGCGGCGCGCGAGCGGGGGCGTTGCCGCTGTTGGCGATGACGGCAGCAAGACGGCAACGGCAGCTGCAGCTGCAGCTGCAGACGATGAGGACGAGGACGAGGATGAGGAGGGCGGTGACCTCGGATCCACCTCCCCGACGAACGTGACCTTCACGGCCGAGAATGTCGGGATCAACGCCCCCGGGAGCGACTTCGGGCGGCTGGACGAGTGCCGGCAGGTGCTGGAGTCGGTGCTGAAGCACGCGGACGTCGCCGGGGTGCCCATCTTGGTGCTGGCCAACAAGCAGGACCGCGAGGACTCGGTCGAGGTCGTCCGCATCAAGGAAGGGTTCGTGCGCAAGGTCTTCGAGGGTGAGTCCGGGGCGGGCGTGCGCGACAGCCGCGTGCTGCCGGTGAGTGCGCTGATGGGGTCCGGCGTGCAGGAGGCGGTGGAGTGGGTGCAGAGTCGGGTCAAGTGGAATAAGGAGGGGCGGCCGCCAGTGATGCGGTGATTGTCTTCTCTCTGAAGCGACTCAATCATTCCACTGCCCTCAACCTATAATCCGCACCTCCGGTGGGAAATTCCGCCCTTGGAAATATCTTTGTCTTGTCGTTCGGCGTCGGGGGAGCATCGTGTTTATGCAAAGATACCTATCCTGATTGAAATGATTTTGCTTTTGTGTGATTCTTGATGATACCTGTTAAAATTCCCATGTGCATAGATAGCCAGTCACCTTATTGCATCGGTCAATAGAACTAGATACAAGAAGAAGTAGACGTGTGGAAGGTTGAAAGGCCTCACCTCACCTCACCTCACCTCACCTCACCTACATCATCAGGCACCGATCAACCGTCTCACATAGTATAATCAACCCAACAACATAACACACAACTCACATCATCAATACTCACGGAGCATACTCATCCGATCGACGTACACATATCTCATCAAACATGCTAACCCCCACAAGGCGAGCATCATTACCACTGTGAATATTCCATCAAACAACATCATCGCATCCCCACCCGCACAACCACCCAAAACCGGCCCTTTCCGAAAAAAAGCCCAGTACACAAAAGTCCAGACCCGTCAAGTGGCATGCAATCCATGCATTGCATGACGTTATCCTGGATACTCAAGGGGCTCCCGGGAGGAGATGGGAGGGGAGGGTAGGTGAGAAAATGAAGTCAGTCGAAGTCACCTTGACGTAAACCCCCCCTCCCTTCCCGCCGCCCGCGGAAGCCCTAACTTTACCTGCTGTGTAGCTTTCATCCCCCCGTCCCCCTACTTATAAGGTCCGTCTGTCCATGCGAGAGCTAGAATCTTTGAAAATCAGTTAGAATCCTATTCCAGAATACACTACGATCCGCCCACGAATCACGCGACGCTACCTTTTCCCTCTTATCTTGTATTAAAATCTATACCAACACACCATCCAAAATGAGCCACTTCAGCAACCCCGACTCCGTTGCCAACCCCCAGCAGGGCGAGTTCAAGCCCTCCGTTAAGCCTACCGGCCCTCTCGAGGAGGGAGGGGTATGTCTTCCTCCGCCGTCTTTAACTCCAGATCTGAGCATCGAAGCTGACAGACAGTGTAGCACCAACCCGGCCGCAAAGTCGCGCCCGCCGACTTCGCCCCGGAGTTCCGCGCCGAGACATACCCGGCCGGCACAGCGCCCGCCTCCAACTCCTACAGCGCCAACACCACCAGCGAGGTCGGCGGCCAGGCCCTGAACCCCAACGTCGAGCGGAGCCACGGCAAGGAGTCCGTCAAGACCTCCGCCGCCGACACCCTGATGGGCGCCACCTCGCGGGACGTGCACACCGGCCTGGGCCACCCGGGCTCCGGCCAGTCCAGCGCCGAGCTGCACCACGACGGCCAGCCCGGCCGCAAGGGCCAGACCGCTGGCCTCGAGCAGGTTGGCGCCTACGCCGACAGCAAGTTCGAGCGTGACATCCCCGGCCAGCGGGCGCTCGACCGCGACGAGGCCCACCTCGCCGGCCCGCGCGGCGACAAGGGTGCTCTCGCGGCCGAGGACCGCCAGCCCGAGCCCGCTACCACCGCGGCTGCCGAGTGGAAGTATGAGCCCGGCACCAAGCGGGACAACACCCACAAGCACTGAGTCTTCCAAAAATGTCGGGGCTGGACCCTGGTGAATCTCTTATGGACACAAAAGGAACCTGTTTTTTTCGAGCGAGAAGGTTTCCCACGAATGCTCATGTATGATTAATCTGATGAGAAGAATTCAATGATGCTTGTCATGAAGTGTATCTGAAGGGTGTCTATACACTGTAGTAAAGATGTAGATCGCCAACGGTGAAAAAGTGGGTGTTATGAAGAAGGGTAAGACTTGATCAGTTTGCATGTAGGCGCTCGCGGTCGTTCTTCTGCTCGTTCCCTAGTGAGTGGTTCTCGTTCTGTTGGTGTATTTTCTTCGGCCAGCTGCGTGCGATATCGATGTTCGCCCGCGGGAACCACATCTCCAAAAAGGCGTAGAGAAGAAAGTCAATCACCACGCACAGACAGAAGAGCTTGCCTGCCCACACACCGCATCCATAGTATCGTTTCAGCCGGTCGATCAGCGCGAAGCTCCGCACACGGTCCCCGCTAGCCTCCAGACCCTCGCCCGGGTAGTATCCGTAAAACTCCTCCGGGCTGATATCCCCGGAGATCCCCTGGTAGACTCGCTCGGTGCGCTGGGCAACGTCGGTCCAGGAATACATCATCTTCACTTGATCATGGAACCGATCCGTCCGCACCTTGTTCGACCGCAAGGCAGCGATGGCCTTTCCAGTTGCTAGAACAATATCGTCCTCCTCGGGCTTTGAGAACGTCGTCATGTGCTGAGGTAGCACCTCGGGGATACCACCCACTCGTGTGCACACCACGTACAGTCCACAGCTGGCGGCCTCGACTATGACCGTACCAAAGGCTTCGGTCAAGCTGGGGTGGAGGTAGATGTGGCCACGGACCATGACGTCTCGAACTTCCTCGTGCCGGACCGGTCCCAGCATTTCAACCTTGTCCTGCAACACGTTGCGCTCCAACATCTGCTCCAGATCAATCGCCTTGGGGCCGGACCCCGCAATAATGAACCGTACATTCGGGTGCGACGCGAGGATTCTCGGGATAGCTGCAATGAGCAGATCGGTACCCTTATTGTAGAAGAGACGGGAAATGACAACGATCGTGATGGTATCATTGGGGCCAATGGGCTTCATGGACCGCGGTTCTGCCGGCCGGAAGTTCTCAGCCACCACCGCGTTCGGGATCACAGACACCATCAGCGGGTCCAGGGAGGCTCGAAGGACTGTATTCTCTTTACTGCGCGCAGGTCAGCCGGGCCTTTCTGGGAGACACTGCGATTAAGCACTAACCAAGTGTGACTGACACAAATGACGTGGTCAACGTCGCTCAGGATGAACTTGAGCAATTTGTTGGTCAAGATGGATGCCGCGTCCGCAAAGCCAAACAGCGAATGGTCAGTGAACACTGTCCGCAGACCCATGGTGCGCGCATGAAGAATGGCCTCATGACAGAAGCTACTCAAGCTCGCATGACCATGGACGATCTGGATCTGCTCGCGGATGACAATGTTGCGGAAGATCGGAAAGAAAGAGAAGACCGTCGGCATGGTCGACTCCCGGTGGATCACAAAGAATGGGACATGGTAAACCTTGAGCCCGTTTGTCAAGTATCGCACCCCGGTCCGCCCTTTGTACGCATGTGTGATGATGATGACTTTATGTCCGCGATCGATGAGCTTCTGTTGGCTGGTGAGTAGACCATCATGGAGGGTAGGGATGAAGTATAGTCGCTTACGGTCGAGAGCTGGTAGATGTGACTTTCCACCCCACCTATAAATCTCAGCATGTCAGTATATGGCCAAACAGTTGGAGGGCAGTATGCCTACCTGGTTGGGGGAAGAAGAAGTCACTGACCATACTGTGCAGACCATTAGACTCGCTCCGAGAACCACATGCGACGGGACTCACGCAATGTTGTAAGGCATGGCTGCGGCTGGCCCTGAGCTGACTTCGAGAGACTCTGCGCGGTTATCAATCCAATCCGCTCACCCGCCGTCCATATCACACTCAGTCACCACGTCCAATCCACAAAAAAGGGAGGTTTGTATGGGCGACAGGAGGAGAAAGGAGGTCGAATGAGGCCATCCCGAAAGGGCCACGCGCGGGCGGCGGTGGAGGCGGTGTGCCGTTCTGCCGCCTCAAAGATTCCCCGCTGGAAAAAAGAAAGACTCGCAACAACAGGCAAGATCGCCGCATTTCCCCAAACACCCCTCTTCGCACGTCCGCCCAGGACCCCTTTTGACCTCGCGATCATGGCCGGCGACCGCTCCGCGCGTCAGGATACGTCCCACATGAGCTCAGGAACCCCGTCGAGCACGAAAAAGTCTCACAAGAGGAAGAGAGACCTCGATGGCTCCACCGTCGCTACCTCGACACCCACGCCGACCAAGAAATCCAAGAAAGATCCGGGTGCTGCGGCCGACTCCACCCCGTCCTCCGACGTCCGCAAGAAGAGAAAGCGATCCACGGGGACGGCCGACGGTGCTGTTCCGGAAGTATCGACCCCGAAGGAGAGTGCTGTCTCGTCGATCCGCAGCGAAGCGCCTACTCCAAGCAAGGACGCTAAAGACAAGAAGAAATCGAAGCACTCGAAGCGACGGACATCAGGAACTGCTATCGAATCAGCTGAAGAACTTGCGAATCTAGACGATGTTGAAGAAAAGAGCGCCAAGGACTCAAAGAAGTCTGCCCGAGATTCAGAATCTACTCAGGCTGATGACGGCGATGCGAAACAGAAGGACAAGTTTGCGGGCATCAGGTCGAAGTTCGAAAAGTCTATGAAGGCGAGAGAGCTGGAAAAAGCAAGCAAGAAGGATACGGTTGAAGACGACTTTACAGGACTGTTGACGGCTGAGCCAGTGGTAGCGCAAGGCTTGGAACCTCTACCACAGCCTGAGCAAGTCCCTGAAGTGTTTGAGAAGCCTACATACTCGTCGCTTCCGGCCTGGTTGGCCAATCCCTTGCGGACCTCGGCGACCGAGAAGACGAAGTTCTCTGAATTGGGGATTAATGCGAACCTGCTGCGGGTATTGGAGGATAATGGCTACAAGGAAGCGTTTGCTGTGCAGTCGGCAGTCATTCCTCTGCTACTCCAGGGTCCCAAGAACCACGCCGGCGATGTCTGTGTCTCTGCAGCCACGGGCTCCGGAAAGACCCTATCTTACGTTCTACCGCTCGTCACCGCGCTTGAGCAGATCCCTGCCCCTCGGCTGCGGGGTCTCATTGTCGTGCCAACCCGAGAACTGGTGAAGCAGGCCCGCGAGGCGTGTGAGCTGTGTGCTGCTGGCTCCGGCCTGCGGGTGGGATCGGCTGTGGGTAACGTAGCCATCAAGGACGAGCAGCGTTCGTTGATGCGCATCGACCAGGTGTACGGGCCCGCGACGTTCCAGCGCCGCCAGAACGTGAAAATGACCGGGGACGACTGGACCAACTTCAACTTGCAGGAATATATCTCCGATGCGGTGGATTCGAGCGAGGCTCT
This sequence comes from Aspergillus fijiensis CBS 313.89, assembly GCF_003184825.1. Classification (NCBI taxonomy): domain Eukaryota; kingdom Fungi; phylum Ascomycota; class Eurotiomycetes; order Eurotiales; family Aspergillaceae; genus Aspergillus; species Aspergillus fijiensis. Next base: position 484,901 of record NW_024468993.1, on the reverse strand, counting down.
GCCGGGATACGTGCACCGTTCGGAACCGAACGTTGACATCCTCATCTGTACCCCGGGTCGACTTGTCGACCACATCCGCTACACCAAAGGCTTTACGCTGAAACACTTGGAGTGGCTCGTGATCGACGAGGCTGATCGGTTGCTCAACGAGAGCTTCCAAGAATGGGTTGACGTGGTCATGAATTCGCTGGATGCGCGCCGATCCCCCGAGGCGTTCGGCTTCAGCGGGACTTTCCTGTCGGAGCTGGGCCTCCCGATCCACAGCAGAGAGCCAAGGAAGGTGGTTCTGAGTGCGACCATGACCCGGGACGTGACCAAGTTGAATTCTCTCCGACTCGCCAATCCCAAGCTCGTCATTGTGGGTTCCACCGAAACCGCCGCCGTCGGTGACGACGAGAGTGGCGTGATCGCCGGCGCCGACGAGCAGTTCACCCTGCCGCCGACCTTGAAGGAGCACTCGATCTCGGTGGGCGATGGATCCCTGAAGCCACTCTACCTGCTGCGCCTCCTCCTCTCCCACATCCGAATCAACGGCACCAAACAACCGGCCAAAGCCTCCGATTCGGTTACTTCGGACGATACCTCCGACGAAACATCCTCCGACGAAGAAACCTCCTCGGACGAGTCCAGCTCGGACGATTCAGACTCGGATTCGGACTCAGACTCCGACTCGGACACATCCAGTTCAGGCTCGGACTCCGATTCAGACGACACCTCTGACAGCGAGTCTGATTCTTCGAGTTCTTCGGACAGCGAATCCGACAGCGACAGCGACAGCGACAGCAACAGCGACAGCTCCACCTCCACCTCCACCTCCATTTCCACCTCCCCAACCAAACCCACCCGCCCCCGCCCCTCCAACACACAAACAAACACGCCGACCGTTCTCATCTTCACCAAATCCTCCGAATCCGCCTCGCGTCTCGCGCGCCTGCTCGCGCTGCTAGACCCGACCCTCGCCTCCCGCACAGGCACGATCATCAAGTCCAACAAATCCTCGGCCTCGCGCAAGACGCTGACCGCCTACCGCCGCGGCAAGCTCTCGATCATCATCGCGACGGACCGCGCCTCGCGCGGCCTGGACCTGCCCCGCCTGACGCACGTGGTCAACTACGACGTGCCGACCAGCGTGACGACCTACGTGCACCGCGTGGGCCGCACGGCGCGCGCCGGCCTGCTGGGGCAGGCCTACACGCTCGTCGCCCACCGCGAGGGCAAGTGGTTCGCGCAGCAGATCGGCGGCGCAGCGGACGGGAAGATCGTGCGTGGCGGTGGTGGAGCCGACCCGCAGAAAATGCACCGGGTGGCCGTCAGTCTGGAGGGGATGAAGGAGGCGCGCAAGCGGTATGCGGAGGCGTTGGATGTGTTGGAGCGGGAGGTGCGGAGCGGGGGGAAGGAGACGCGGTAGGTCTGTTTGCGGTGTTGTCGGTCTAAGGACAGGACAGTGAGGCAGATCGGCCGTGGAGGGGGGAGGTTACGGGCTTGTTATTCCCCGGAGTATGTTATCGAATATAGACAAAAATTCTGCACGGAGGGCGTTGACTTTGCTGTTGTTATCATTCTTATGGACTTTACTAGTGGTCGGGGGAGTGTGTACTGTATATAGCGTGTTATTCTTGCTTGCTTGCTTGCTTGCTAGCTTGCTCTCTCTCTCGCAAAGAAAGGGAATGATTCCTCCTTTACTTCGCTGCACTGAAAATCTCGAATGTGGAACTTTTGCATGCGTTCGTTAACTATGCACAACCACTCGGTGGTAGTCAGTTCGTCGATGGCAGACATAAGCCAACCGATTAAGCTATCTCATCTAACCCTATCCAACTATCCCCTACTACGATATATACAACCACCCTTCCAAGTTCCCTCTGGCCCCGTCCCCCCCTCCCCTGCCACAGAAAAAAACCTACTCATCCCCCTTCACCCCCTGCACCTCCTCCGGCCACTTCACCAACACCACCGCCTCCCCCACCAACTCGACCTCGACCACGACCTCGCGCTCATTATTCAAGGCCACCTCATAGCGCCCCGGAAACAGCACTGAATTCCCGTCGTCATCGACCCTCGCCAACCGATCCACCGCCACAGGCACATTCAACACCGCCGTGCCCCCCTCCTTGGCCACGGCACCGAGCCTATCGAACCCGACGAGCCACTTATTCGGGTACGGGGACGGGCCCGCACTCGAGGTGTTGGCGTACAGCAGGGCGGTGTAATCGGAGTCCCTGGCCCCGGAATTCGTGATGGCCGCCGTGAAGTTGAAGAGGGTGCGTTGGGCGACGGTGGTGGTGTCCGGGTGCGCGGAGGAGGTGAGGTCTGTGATGTTGAATGTATACTTCTTCGCCGCTGCTGCTGCTGCTGCTGCTGCTGCTGCGGAGGTCGTGTTCTGGGTGGAAGAGGGCAGGGAAGAAGCCTTGAAGGTGGTGTAGAAGAGGCCGTGGCCGAATTCGTAGACGGGTTCGCCGGTGTACCACATGTAGGTCTGGCCTGGGTTGTTGGTGGTGGTGTTGGGCCGCAGGTTCATGTCGAGCGCCGAGAAGCTCTCGGCGTAGGAGGCGGGGTACTGGGTCGTGGTGAGGCGGCCGGCCGGGGCGCGGGCGCCCGTGAGGATGTCGCGGAGGGCGAGGCCGCCGGATTGGCCCGGGTAGCCGCCCCAGAGGAGGGCGTTGACCTTCGGGTTTGTTTTCAGGGCGGAGGAGTCGATCTGCCCGCCGCCCATTTGGTACACCACCAGGGGCTGGGACTCGGATTTCTGCGCGGCCAGTTGCGCGATCAGCTCGAGCTGGTTGCCGGGCCAGGCGATCGAGCTGCGGTCTTGGGCTTCCGCCTCGATGGTGTTGTCAATCCCGCCGAAGAATACGATGGTGTCGGCGGCGCGCGCGGCGGAGAGCGCGGCGCTGAAGTTCGCCGTCGAGTTCGTGGAGATCTCCGTGCCGGCGGCGTAGTGGACCGTGTAGCCGGCGGCCGTGAAGGCGTCGACCGGGCTGATGAGGTATGGCGCCGCGCCGTAGTAGTTGCCCTGGAGCTGGGTGGTGGCGTTGGCCCAGGGGCCGATGAGGGCGATGGATTTGTTCTTGCCCGAGGAGGAGGAGGGAAGCGGGAGGGCGCCGTCGTTCTTCAGGAGGACGATGCCCTCGACGGCCGCTTCGTAGGAGATGTTCCATGCGTCTGTCTTTTGGACGTCGGACCAGCTCAGGCTGCGGTACGGGCTGCTGCTGCTGCTGTTGCCGTCGAAGTAGCCCAGCCGGACGAGGTTAGCGTACAGCCGGATGAGGCCGCGCTCGATGTCGTCGCGGGCGACCGCCCCGGTGGTGATGGACTCGTTGAAGTGGTACTGGTAGGAGGTGCCGCAGTCGATGTCGGTGCCGGCGAGGATGGAGTCGGCGGCGGCGCTGGACTCGTTGGCCGCGTAGCCGTGGGGATTGAAGACGCCGTAGACGGCGCCGCAGTCGCCGGAGACGTAGCCGTGGTCGACGAAGGAGAATGTGTCGCGCAGGAGGGTCTGCAGGAAGAAGGTGTTGGAGCAGCTGGGCACGCCGTTGACGGCGTTGTAGGAGCACATGACGCTGTGGACGCGGGCATCGCGCGTGGCCACGAGGAACTGCGGCGTGTAGTACTCGGCCAGGTCTTGCTGCGTGATGTTGACATCGTTCCCCAGCCGGGAGTGGTTGTCCCAGTTCTCGATGTCATAGCCGGCAAAGTGCTTCGCTGTCGCTGCGAGCTTCAGATGCTCTGGGTCCACGCCACCCTGGATACCCGTGATGTATTCGTAGGCGTAGGCGGCTGTGAGAGTGTACGCATCCTCGCCCGGAGTTTCCTGTCCGCGACCCCAGACAGGATGACGGAAGGCATTGATGTTAGGGGCGTAGACATCGAGACCGTAGCGGCCGGCGTTGTTGAAGGCGCGACCCTGAGTTGAGATAATGGAGGCGATCTGGTTGATCAGGGTGCGATTAAAGGCAGCAGCGGAGAGAATGGGCGAGGGGAAGGATGTCGCCCAGCTGTAAGCCCCCTCGTCGGTGAAATTGCCCCGGTCCAGGCCATGCAAGGCCTCACTCCAGACTTGGTATGGAGGCAGACCTAGACGCGGGACACCCGGGCTGGTATTACCAGTGTTGGCGATGAGCTCCTCGAGGGTGAAGAGGGAGATCAGGGCCGCGGCGCGGTCATAGGGCGAGGCGGTCGAGTCGCAGACGAGGTTCTTGCTCAGAGGACCGCTCTGGCAGTCGGGGAAGGACAAGGAGATTGTATCCAGACATTGCGGAAACAAGTCCGGGTTGGCCTCGACGTTGTAATCCACGTAGCTGCTGTTATGTTGGGCCAGAGCTTGAGGCAACAGCGCCAGCAGAGCAAGAGCCGCCACAGCCATGGTGGTGGTTGCGGTTGAACGGAGGGTGAGAGGAATTGGGGGAATTGGGGGAATTGAGCGACAACGTCATACTGAAACCTCAATTGTGCCGGCAAATCTGAAGGAATTTATAGTCGAGTTGAAGCGTCGAGTCGAGTCAAGCCGAGTATAGATGCGGGGTGGCTGCGGAGAAACCGGCGATGTGGTGCAAGAGGCGTGTCGATCATCTTCCCTTGCTCACTTTAGCCTGAATTTTTCCCTAGCTTCATGTTGCTTGATCTTGTTTTAGCCGGAGAGGAGCTGAGGAGGAGCTGAGGAGTTGAGGAGGAGTTGAGAAGAACGTCACAGTCGGGTAAATGAGCTTGTCGGACATCATCCGATGTGGTGCGATTCTTTTCTCGCGTCTTGCCATTTATTTTTTTTTGGCTCAATTCATCCACCGACACTACATCTACCGGTGCTCTCGGCAGTTGCGAGCAGAAAAAAGCATCTTTGCGAATTATTGAGTCGTTGAGGCCCGCACCCTGGACAGGCTAATGTCTACAACGTCTCGAGTTCTCTCGGACGGACACTGGGTCATGCACCTCCACTAAGCATCGTGAGAGAATGGCCTTGGCTGGCACGGTCAACAATTGCCTCAGCCTGAAGCCCAAGAACATCTTACGGGAAGGCAGACCTGGCACAACGCGATGCATGAGTGAACTTGCGTAAAAGACGCTGCTGCAGGCCCGATAGACCATTTCTACTGCCGACCCGATATTACTACTACTACTAGTAGTATCAACGATATAGCTGCATAAAGCTCACTACTCAACAGCAACAACAGCACCATTCAAAGAATATCAGGAATCGAATGAAGAAGTACAGAATCGACGACTTTTAGATTACCTCTAGATCTAGAAAATCCCCCTTCATCAGAAAATTAAAATATACTATACAATCACATCATTGCTCTGCTCCTGCCGATTACCATCTAAAAAAGTCAAACTAGATAGCATCCTTAGCCAAAGCCTCACTCTCGATCGCCACCACCGTGGGACCCTGGTAATCCCCCTTCTTCGCCACCCAGATGCCCGCAATCAGGATCGTGAACCCGCCCGTGATCAGACACGTGTAGTTCATCGTCTCGGCATCCACGGGCATCGAGAACGGGAAACAGAAGATCACGATGAACACGATGATGAAGGCGCACGTGACACCGTTCACGATGAAGCCCACGGGGCCGGACATCCAGAACCACCCGCGGGGGATGCCCTGACGCCCGCGCAGGAGGTGCGGCAGGATGGCCGCGAGGTAGGAGATGGTGGTGAGGACGACGAACGAGCTGACGAACGCGCTGAAGGCGGTGGAGTTGCCGACGTAGATACAACCCAGGACGAGGGGGATGACGCCGCTGACGAGCACGGCGGCGAGGGGGTTCTTGTGCGTCGGATCGACGCGGCGGAGGTAGCCGCTGAAGGGGGTGGCGCCGTCGCGGGCGAGCGTCCACAGGACACGGCTGGAGGTGAGGTAGCAGCCAATGATGGCCACGACCAAGGGGAGGAGCGAGACAATGATCAGACCCAGGGAGCCGCCGCGGGAGCCGGTGATCTGGACGTAGATCTCGGTCAAGGGGTAGAGGTAGGGGGCGTCGAGGACGGCGTCCAGGTCCGTGATCCCGTAGAAGATGACGATGAGATAGAGAAACGCCGTGAAGAAGCCCATGACGTACTGTGCCAGCATGCCGATGGGGATGTTCTTGCCCGGTTGCGGGACCTCTTCCGCCAGGTGCGAGATCACGTCCGGCGTGCCGACGGCAAACGCTCCGTTCAACATTCCCAAACAGAACACGAAACCGTTGCTGCTGTAGCCGGCTTCATTGAGCCAGTCTCTCCAGACGAAGTCGTCGGTCGCGTAGGGTTGGCCGTTGACGTGCGGCATCACCGCGCACACAATCACCGTGATCAGGAAGCCAGCCACCGTCAATGCCCCACCGACGGATTCGATCATGGGAAGCGCCCGGTTGGCAAAGGCGACGGTCAGACAGCAGCCGATCGAGCAAATCAGGTAGGCGATGAAAACGTGCCAACGCTGGATGGTGTACTCGGGGTGGAAGAGCGCGTAGGCCGACACCACCTGTGTGCCTAGAATCTGCGTCGTAGATGCGGCGCCGAAGATCCAGGCCAGGAAGTTCCACCATCCGGCGAAAAAGCCGACCGGACGTCCGTATCTACCAGCGGTGATGGTTGCCCAGTGGTAGACTGTTGAGCGAACGAATTAATCATTAGTCCTTTGATCATCAGTCCTCTCATGGTAGGATTGGACTCACCTCCACCGGAGGATGGCATGGACGAGGCCAGCTCGGCTAGGGAGGCGGCGATGAACCAGTAAAAGAAGGAGGCAGCGATCCTGCAAGCGACAGTCAGCTTTCTGCTCCTTATACCTGAAGCCAAACAGTAGAGCCAACGTACATCTCATAGATGACACCGGGCGGGCCGCCATCATAGATAGCTGTGACCTGTACATGGCAATCAGCCACTATCCACTACTACCACCACCACCACCATGGGCAAAGAGATACACATACAATACTTCCACCCAGGGCGATCCAGGTATTTCCACTGGTCAAAGCCAGACCACAGATATTGATGAAGCCAAAATTCCGATCCAGCTCCTGCTTGTGGCCGGAAGCATTGATCGGGGCCGAGACAGACGAACGACGACCGTCGGAGGGGGAATGCAACTCAATCGCCGCGGGATCGCCGGCATAATGCTTGGCCTCGTGCTGCTGCTGCTGCTGCTGCTCCATGCTGTTTATGTGCGAAGCATGGGAAGATCTTATCTTATCCGTAAGGCTGGAAAGAGGATCGATCAAAGGAAGAAGAAAAGAAAAAAGCTGCAAAAGAAGAAGGAGAAGAAGAAGAAGCAAACAGGAAAGAGGGAAAAAAAAGACCAGGGGCAGAGAGAGACTGGTTTTGCTTGAGTGCTTTTTCAATCTTCTCAACTTTCCGCTAATGCATGCAGGGTTTATTACTTCTTCGCCTCCCGCCGAAAAGTTCAGCAGGCTGCAGGACCATGAGGAAGAAGAGCGAGAGCGCGAGATCTCGATCGTACGACGACCGGAGAGCGGCAAGGGGGGGAAGAGAGCCTGGGAGGCAGAGACAGCCAACGAGAGGAGGGAGCAGTATGCGATTCCCCATTTGGTGTGTGGTTAGTTCATCCTTGGGTCAAAGTTAAAGGATATTAACTTTGCCCCAATGGATGAAGCATTGAAGCAGAAGGCAGGGATCGACACTCACGATGGAGAGTAGGAGTCGACTCATTCGAGAGAGTAGTTAAAGCATGCAAGCGGAAGAAGATGAGGAGGAGCCATGGATGAGAATGGTTAAGTCATCATGCATGTAACAAACAACAACAATAACATTAACAACGACTAGAATAGATAGACAGGCACGCGACACACCCCTGACCCTTCGCAGATGCATTTGTTGCATACATAAATTGACTCACAACTATGACACTTCCTCCCTCCGTTATCAAGAAGAAGATATAATCAACCTGACACATGGCTGTAGCCTCAGGCTGTCTACCAGCCCATAACCAGCCAACAACCAGCCAATAACCAGCTGTACACGCCAAGCGACAACCGATATTACAACAATTCCACTAAAGACACTACACATCATTGCCTACAGTAAAGTACTATCAAAAGCAATATCCGAAGCTCATCTGGCCAGCAATCGACCCCATACCACTCCCCAAAGCACAGATCATTCCCCGGTCCCTGAGGACCACAGGTTAGACATTTAGACATTCAAATTGGTCACGGAATCTCCGGAAATCCGGACGGAGCGTGCCGTTGCCCACACCAAGCCAAGTCACCCTCCATTTCCAAGCCAAAACCAAGCAGCGAAAAAAACCTCTCAAACTCTCAACTGTCCGTCTGCCGGCTCCACCAGCCGCAGTCAACGAATCTCCGTTCTCCATACTTCAGGAACTCGTCCAAACCAAGAACGAGCTACAAAGGATGCTGGCGTAAGACAATTCAGAACACTAACCAAGTGGATTCGTAGGACCAATCCCCGGTGGAGATTAGGCCACACTAATACTTAAACACTTTATGCATTTGAGACAAGCTGCAAAGTTAATTTGCATCGCATTGCTGCATTCATTCCTGGTGGTCTAACCAGTTGAAGTGAGCATCGACCTCGTGCCTGCCAGGGTTTGTACCTGCAGCTGATCAACCTGCAGGTGAGATATCCAAAAGCAATGCTTGTTCCAGCAACCCACCGGTCGGTCGGTCGCTCTTATTCTGTAGACCGAGTCCTCGTCCAAAACAAACATGAATGATTGCGCACGCCTGATGTAGAGCCGGCGCCATCTCGAACGGTGCCGTGCTAGATCCAACTAGCCCAGCCAAAGCAGCAGGGGTGTAAGGGTTTTTCAAGCCGGAGGCGGAAACTCCATCCTCTTTCGAAGATTATGCCCGGCCCGTTGCGACTACTATTCCTTTAGTTGCTGGACTAGAAGGCCCAATCGACCCTCGCTTCGCTTATTCTTGGCCTGTTGCGCGAACTTCCGGTCTCGTGCAGATTTCTGTCTTGAGAGTTGCACACGATAACCTCTCGGGTATGCTCCCCGAAGAACCTGAAGCCAGCGAAACAGCACGAGAGTCAGCCTGAACATCCAGAGTGATCCTACTCATTCAACTTGGGCTAGTCGCGATTGCGACAACTGTGACTGTCCGAAGTCCACGCTTCTGGTCCGGAAGCGACCGACCCGGAGGATGCAGGCTGTCGGATAGTGATCCGGAACCAGGAGCTCGTATCGTCCTTCGAATGATATATATTTAATATCGTTGACGCGAAGGATTCGCCTCTAAACATAGGCGGAACGAGGTGAAACTAGGGGATACTTCCTACACCTCGGAAGGATTTTTCTTGCTCGCCTATGGTATCCGAGACAGCATTGATTGAAAAATGCACATGGAGTCGGTCAACGTGCGAAACGAGTCCTCCGTACTCTCAAAGAGGGTCACTTAACTGTGGTATAACTTCGTACAATGAATAGCTTCCTGCGCTAAGTTTGCTGCTCATGATCACATAGAATGAGCCAGTGAGCCATTATGTCGCGCTCCCCAATGTCTAACGCCTGAACCGAATACTGCCAACCTTCATCGTAGGCTTTTTGCAACTGAGCAAAGCGTCGCGCGACCGCAGTGGTTTTGCTCGTCGAACACCAAGACTTTTAGAATGGTAAGGGAATTGCGGAAAGTTCTAACATGGTCAGCAAATCACTCCACCCAAGTGCTATCCACACCTAGGAGCAGCTGAGAGCCAGCTGCTCGAAGAACGACTACACTGTTAGCGCTTGCGATCAATGCTTGTTGTTTAATTCTGGACAATACAGGCGAGCCGTGACATGAAGAATGACCGGGAATGGCTCTTTTCTGGCCGCTACGAGTAGGTGAAAGTGTAGGAGCGTGCGATAAAGCAGCACTTGGCCCAAGTTTGAGACTGGAGACAAAACCTGGCGTTATCCTTAAGATTCTTTGCAAACAACGAAAAAGCTTGATGTCGCCCCTACAGGTAGTTTAAACCTAGATGATCGTCCGATGAGAGCAGCAAACATCCCAGCTTCAGAAGACACGATAAATTTCGGCATGCTCTTACCGTCCGACCTGCAAAAAGACAATATCTCGTCCTTCCAAGGGACCGCCGTGGTCGGGTCTAACGACAAGGACTGCTCAGGTTGAGAAAGTAGAGGATCCACTGACGTTGAACCGTGAGTCGCAATGTAGTTTGCTTTCTGCTGCACGTTCCTCGGATGATGAGCACACCGCGGTGCGAATGCATCGCATGCAGGTTGAAGCAAACATCCTTAATCCAACAACACAGCAGTCGCTTGTCGATGGTCAGTGTGCGTTCACCCGTGACGAAGTCCTTTGACAGCGGCGACAGATTTTTGTGACTTAACATGGTATCTACCCGAGCTTAGCGAAACCTCTCGATCGACCGACATGAGAATGGCACTGTCTGGTCATCAATGCCGATGCAACGACCAGTTGTCAAATGCTTCGACAGACTGACATGTGATCGTACCCGTAGCTGATGCAGACGAGAGCTGCCAAGCAGCACGCGAAGGGAGGACAGATTGCACCGAATAACTGTCATTACCTCGTCCTGCTGATAGAGATGCAGCATCTCTTCCGCGTATTTGCACTTCTATCAAGCCATCTCGACTGATCGTAAGCCACAATCTCGGCTCGAAACATATCGGTGACACTGGTAGTTTGTATACATTCTGCGGATAGTCTGACATGAGCCTGCGCGAACGACGGTGACACCTCATCGCGAAGAGCACATGCACATCAAGCATCTGTCATGAGCATGCACAATCACCGGACAAACGGGATCGCGCTGATTAGTTGGGGAACATCGCAGTCTCAAGTGGCGGTCTGTAAAGGGCTTGTCGAGTCATATCGCAGGCATCGGGTGAGTGAGAGCCATGCGGCATCGATACGAGAAATGGATCATTTGAGCCGGAGGCTGCAACAACTAAGAAGCTCCGACGCGCTCGGCGTCGGGTTGTGAGCAGGGTCATCCTGGGGTCCGACTGTACAGTCTCCGATCTACTCTGCCCTCGGTCGCAACGCGATTCGCGCATACAGCGCTTCGAGATCAATAGCAGACAGTTCCGATATTTTGTCGTCCTAGGGCATCAACAGGGATCCAGGCATGATTCACACCAGGTTCACACGTGTCATGGGGCTAAGACGCCATCGGAACTATGAGCTGCATATTCAATTCACGTACAGGGTACGCGTTGGGCGGCATGCTGTACCCCTCGAGCGCAGCCCGTATGTGAGTAACACAGGGACGCAGGTGCGGGGTACACCAGATTGTGCATCGACTGTCAGCTGTCACGGAAGCGCCCTAAGCGACCCCCTCCAAAGGCATGAGAGTCGAGTCGGTACGGTTCCTGTCGAGGCATCTCGATATCGACATAGAGCCTCGATGCTGCCCAGCTCGTTCTGGGCCCGACAACCACCCGCAACTGGTTGTCGTCTCGGTCTATAGGCCGCGAAGGGTGCCATATCCTGATTTGGACCAACTTAGGAACCCCTCATATGACGCACTGATTACATTCGGGGTTGCAGATACACACGTGTCAGCGCCATTGGATCTTGGACACGGTCGGTCCAGGCTATTGAGGCCTTGGGGGAGGGGTGGCTAGACTGCAAACTGGTCCGTGTTCAGTCAGGTTGCATTGTATCTGATCGGCTCGGAGAAAGGGTGCCATGTGACGCAAGCGTTCCCGGTTGTTACTGGGATCGGAAATTGAAGTACCCAAGTACCACTGGTATGGAAGCGAGAGTCCCCTAATTAGCCTGTCGAGTTGGAGTCAATGATGTGGCTGGTTGAAGAGCCTCCGAAGTATTGGTACACAGCTGTGAGACTGAAATGTGCCTTGAGTGGGGTTCGCGATGCGATCTTATCTTGACTGACGCCATAGATAACAGTAATGGAGGGACCCTGGCGTCATCGGCAGTGAGATGGGTTTAGCTGTGAGAACCAGACCGTCAGCATAGGGATTTCTTCGGCAAAACCACCCTCAAGTCGATGATCAGGAAACGGGCATCGTGTTAGCCTGTATTGTAGGTAAAGACTTTCTTACCCCCTCATCCCGACAACGCAGAGACGGTCGATGTACATACAGTACAGTAGTACTCGCAAGCCGCGCCCTCTACCCCGCCTGCATTCCGTGCGCTGCAGATCGACCCCTCAAACAAACCCGAGACCGCTCATCCTTTCAAACTGATTCTTGATACATGCCAACTGGGGTGATCATGGAAGGGGGGAACTGACATTGCACCCCAAGTCCCCAGACGGGTCGGTGACCTGAAGGGGGAATGGATGAACTTCCCCAATCAATCCCATTCTCATCGTATGAGCATATGCTGCGTAAAGGTGGCAAGGACTGTTCTTGGAATGATTTCGGTGAGAGCTGAGGTTTAGCTAACAACAATCTGATTGAATGATAACAGTCCACTTGGTTCGGGACAGGCAATGTTGGAGAACATGGAATCGAACCCCGCCGCCACTGAGCCGCCCGGTGATTGCGATTAGGGAGAGTCTCCTCCCCGCTACCGTGGCGGCGGGGAGGTCAGTCAGGTGACCGATGAGCGCCCGGTGAAGACACAGCCATGAGGGCGGGCGGGTGGATGCCTTTGCCACATTTCCATTTACGGGTGGCGGTGTCAGGCCAACACCGCAAGTGCCGAGAGGTACCTAAGGTCCTGCCCGGAGTACTCCGTAGAATAGAAGGTAGTCGAAGGTAGCCACCAGCTGATCGAGATCCAAACATATCCAGGAGAAACCGAATCGACTCATCTCCCTGCTTGCCACTGAAATAGGATAGATGCATACTGTGAACTGCACATTCCATACGATCTCTGGCTCCTGCTGCTGAAAGGGCGCTGCCTGTGGCTTCTGGGAGATGTTGATATATCGAATCTGATCCATGTACGGGTACACGGACCCAAACTATGTATATCATGCGCATTGAGTTATGTGCATCACTGCAAGTAAGGGCTCAGGCATCAAGCTCGGGTTAGAAAGTACGAAGTACGAGCACTGTACTCTCGTAGACTTAAGCTTTGCATGTGAAAATCCATGGAGCACTGCTGGCTGAACGATCGCCGAGAATCTGAAGCATCTCATCCATTACTGAAACCGCAAAGGAAAAGGAATGTTTGTTTGTGCTCCGTACTGTACGGAGTACCACGGGGAAGATCTCCCGGCTCTGGCAATATCAATTCCCGGCGACGATGAGAGTGCGGCAGACACTGCGGATAGCACTTCCCCTTTCCTCTGTCTAAGGAAGTCTGAGACGAGACCGTCCCAAACAAACATTGAAGGCACAATAATGTACGGTAACTTACTGTAGTATGCAACTGCAGTGCGCGCAGTGCACACCCCTCTGTCCTGGGCTCTCACCCCACCCAACCAACCCCCGATTCCCCAAATTCTCTCTCTCGACCCGTCTTGACTTCTTGAAAGTTGACACCCCTCCATCTGATTAAACTATGGCCCCCTCCCCTCCCTTTCCCAACACAACACCCGAAACAGACCACGTACACATCTACGATTACTCCGTATTTGAAGTGGTATGTGTTTATAAAAAATTGAGCTGGTATACGCACACAGCCCACCCATCCCGAGTTACCCTTCAACACCCTCCAACAGCCAGCCGGAGCCAGAAAAAAAAACAAATCCAACCACCAAAAACAAACACTTACATAGTCCGTAGCATACATACTATGCGGGCAAAAAAAAAAAACAAACACAACCACACCCAGAAAAGAAACCCATTCTCCCCCCTCCCCACTTCAATCCTTAGAACTGCACCATCTGGCAAAAGCGCAGGTTAATCCCAAACCAACCTAGCGGGCATCATCGCGCGCCAAACCAAATCGAGAATCTCATGCATTTGAGATCTCTCTCCCTCTCTGTTTCTCTCGACCGAGATTCGAATTCTGAACCGGTCCGGTCGAGGGGGGAGGGGGATGATTGACAGGGCTGCGACTGCACTGCACACTGCACTGCACCAACTAGACTTAGGTAGGCTTAGACCCGTCCATTGAATTTGTGTTTTGCGCTGTTAAGATTTTTCTTGGTGCAGAGTATAAACTCGGCCTTACTGCTCTTGTCACTTTGGACGGAGTTTATTCGAGTCTAGACTACGTAGTCGATGATGTTTTGAAGAAGTATATTTGGCAATGCACCGCGATGATGGGGACATGTACGGAGAAAGAGTGCACGAAGAGCCCAGCCACGATGTGGCGAAGCTTCTTGAGCAGCAAGACATCTCCGTGATTGCTTGTGAAGAGTGAAGCATTCATTACCACACGTAAACGGAAGTGGGAGCCGAGGTATACGGGAGTATACGTACACCGTTACTATTCGTAGCGGGATTCTTCTGCCCCAAAAAGGGCGAGGGGGGCACTTTCTGATGAGGATGTCCGCGGGTTGCTAAGAAAGATTAAGATGACAAGTGGATCAAAATGAAGAAAAGGTTCCGCGCACGAGCTAAGTTTCCTCTCTGAGCACTTGGCGTCTGGCTCACTGGGTCGCTTAATGTGCTCGGCTCGGCTGCTTGGGTGGTTGTTTTGGATGCTGATTGCTGCGTGGTCTTCGCGTCGACTCCGTAATGGATTGTTGTTTACTTTGCTCTACTACAGTATTCATACTAGCGCTGAGAGTAGTTAGTAGCTTGTTTAGTTGTTGGTGCCTGCGGCCGCCCTCTCTCTCCACCTCAGTCTGTCTCTTCATCGAAACAACAGTGCGGTGTAGGCAATTGTCTAGTTTCATTGTCGTTGCAAAAGCAAAGCGCTAGACTCGAATTTTCAGCGAAGAGAAACAAGCCAGGAGTAGAGAAAACATGCTCCATCAACTCGAAACTACGGTACCCCAAGATCCAGCTTGGACCCCTTCGCCCCCTTTTGCCCACGTTGATCAACAACAACAACTCCTTCCCCGTATTCACAGTTTGAAGAAACATGGATTCTCCCATCTCTCGAACGACAGCATCGTTTCTCGGACCACCGGACGGGCGAGGGGGCGGGCGGGCGGGCTTCGAGCCCTTCGAGCCCTTCGACGAGCGTTCGACGAGATTACTGATTTAGGATGGATCGACGGAGATCCTCCCCCCGAGTCTCTTCTTAGCATCAACCTTCGAACCATGGTTCCGGGCCCTGCTGGCAGTTGGTGTCGGGAGGCGAAGAACGGGTTGCTGGGGGAAGTCCAATTTGGAGAAGGCGAGACAGACAGAAAATGGCCCGGAGACTTTTCGGTCTGTTTTCGTCCCCTTTCACCCCTCACCGGGAGTCGTCGCTGTTCGAAGTCTCCAGCCATCTTCAGTCTCGGCAAGAGAATCTCGTCTCGCCGAGACTCAACCAGAACCCGAGGGGTTTTCTGCGGTTGAGTGCCTTTTTTTTTAGGTTTCTACTTTAGCAATCCGGCCGGTTTGATACGATGCCGTACGCGTTTACTCCGTGATAGTATACTTCTGAGAAAGCGTCGTGGAGATCATTCTCCTTGGACCGGGAATTGATTCTCGTCCAATTCAAAATGAGTTAGGGCGATCATCGAAAATGCCTGTGCTTTCATAGGGGCAGGCAGTTGATTGATAGATCAACTGCCAGAATGCTTGGCCTTGGCACTATTCCTTAGCGACGTGTGCTACGGAGTACTCAGCGACTAGCAACCTAAGGGTGATGGATTGTTGGGCAGGGCGTCTGGCTGCCTCGTCACACGCGCTTTGTTTTTGATGCGCTCTAGCTGCTGATCTAGCTGCCGGTTGCTGTTACATCGTCCATGCCATGCCGACTTGCGTTCCAGGTTGGCCCCGATTTTGAGACCATCGGAAGAAACCCTTTCCAGCGCCTTCCATATAGTAGAACGAACTATAGTTCCTGTAGCATACATCCCTGCGATGTATAGACGCCATTGTCGTCATGATTTCTGGTCCCCTGCAAGTGAAGACAAGGCGATTGGCAGGACAGGCTAGTTCGGATCCTGCAGTAGTGTACATGTTGAACATCCCAGGTTGCTTCCTTAGTAAGAGGAGTAGTCTAGACTGCCCTGACAGGGCAAGTGAATAGTGATTGTACCTAGTAAGTGACTGTCGAAGCTACTCAATACGATGGCCGACAGTGCCGGGGCTGATTGCACCTGTACGGCGGCGGATGTCTTACAGCGATAGCTGCAGGTCGCACCAACCAGCGAGCCCGATGGGAGAACTAGTGAAATCCTGACCAATTTAGACTCGCCGTAGCGGCTTCCCGAACGACTCTTAATCTCGGATGCAGTTTCAGACTGCAGGACGACTCGACGAGGGAGTCGCAGACGGGTCAATTATCTCTCCGGGAGCTGTCAGGTACGCGAGTGAGCCCAGCTGACCTATACTCTGTCTGTCGTAGGGTGTACGTTGACAGGGCTTGGATCCCGTGCAGAGGCGTCGAGGACTCCAATTTCAACGGTCGGTCAGCAGAAGATCCGCCTGCAGCGAGTCAGTGGCAGTGAGAGTGACTTGAGGTGAAGCTGGAGAGCACTCAAAGCAGACAAGTCAAACCCTCAACGGCCGAGGTACAACGGAAGAGCTAGCCGAAAAGGGAAATAAGGCCACCGCGACAGTCATAACCGTTACATAATCGACTCCATGCGGGTTCCAGTTTGCCCGAAGTTGCGGCGGCGGGAACATCGCCCTGGAGAGGCGGCGACCGTCCAGTCTGCGGGCCTGGAGACTGAGTGCCAGCGTCTTTCGGGGTCTGTCCGTGCTGGTCGGAGAGCACTGACCAATAACAACGTGGTAAAGGGATCAGGGCCAATGGTTGTGTAGCGATAAGCTGATGGTCCAAGTCGCCAATCCGCAGGCGAGCTCAGGAAGATCCGCTGCATTGGGAATGGCCGTCCGCAGCAGTCATTGGGTACCGGCTTCAATTTCACCGTGCAAGAGGTGGACCGTACCAGTCCGGCCCTCCGAACTACTACTAGTGTGATGTAGATTGAATTGGGACTTCCACGGCTTCCGAAGCTCTTCACTTACCATTCCATCTACCCTCTAATCCTTATCCGACCGGATTGATTGGCACGGGATAGGTAGTACGACTTTGTCGGTCTGTCACCGCCAGATTGCCCGTGTCCTTGCCGAGCAGGAAGAAGTAATAAAGTGAGCCACTTGCAAGGGGAGAGTGATAGTGAGGTCGGCGCCAGAAAAAATGCAATTTCAAGCCCGTGCCATAGTACTAGGTAGCCATAATCACCCGAGGTTGAGTTGGTTGGTGTGTACGGAGTAGCTAGTAGGCTATACAGGAAGTACTCCGTACAGGGTGTACAGTACACGATGCCAGAGGGTGGTCTCGTGAACTCTTCCTAACAGAGTAAACCTCTGCGGTCACTGCTTTTCGCTAAGGCGGACGCTCGGTGGAGCCGAGGTTGCAGTGGGGCCACTTTCCGGCTTCTCTTCGTCCAACCAGCACCATCTCTATTCTGATTTCACCGGTAGCCGCCGAAATGTAGCGTTCCAGCTTGGTAGGAGCGCGGTAGAGAACCGCTCCACGGGGGGGGGGGGTTGGTGGGTGACTGAGGGTGGGTTTGAACTTTGGAGATGGAAAAAAGATGGAACCCCTTCACTTCCATCCATGATCCATCTGAGGACGAGTGGGGAAATAGACAGGAGCAGAGCATGGAGATCGCCTGAAGGGGAAAGTTATCATGCTTGTCGGTTCAGGGTTGATTAACTGGTTGCCACAAGACCGGGATGCATACTTGATTCTCATACCACCGGGCTTGATCGATGATTCATCGTGAGAATGTAAGTAACTAATTAGAGGGAGGGATGGGATGGGATGGGATGATTGTAAGAGGCGGTCAAGAAAGAAGACTGGGGGGACACACGGGGAAAGAGAGGAGGGGGAAGAAGGAATTAGATTCGGTTGTCATCATGACTTGACTGCTTTGCTTCGGAAAAAGAGGACTGGTTGGCAATGGATGCATCCATCCCTGATTGAGCCCTTCCAGTTCCTCAGATCCGACGGATGGCAGAGGAATGAGAAGACTACTTGCTGGTTATCTGGACCAGTCGTCGTCGTACTTTGTCACTTTGGTTGTGAGTCTTCTACTACTCCTGCCTTGCTTGGGACTTCTATACATGTGCAAGACTACTCCGTACAACCAGTTGTCAGCCAGTGATGTTATTATAGTCAAGGACGGATGGATATACTCATGCTGATAGAACAAGTAACAGTTGCATCCGATCAGTTCCAGGTTGACTACTCCGTAGTTGACTATCCATCCGTCCCTTCATCTCAGGGCCATCCTCGGTAAAAAGCCGTGCTGGTTTAGGAATAGTGTGGTTGGCATGCTTCCGATCGGGAGGGCACATACTGAGCCCTCTGAGTAGCCAGTAGGTTGTTTGGTATGTTACAACCTCTGCAGTGATGTACAGTCCTCCTGGTATCAGGTGCAGTATCACTCTCAGGGGGTAATTCTTACTTTGGGTCTTCTTCCCTCCCACCCCCCCCCCTCCCCTTTCCTACTTCCCCGGGAGGGGGTGGTCAGCGTCAGATTTGCAGATATTCTGTCCTGCAGGCGCCTGTATATTATCCGACTGGGGATTGATGCCATTGATTGGCATGTATGTATGTATGTATGTACTCGAAGTATGGTGAGTCCGATGTGGATGATGAATAGGGTAATTCTGACGGGAAAGAGTCGCCTCCAACGGCTCCACCGGCTGCTGTTTCTTCGGGACTTTCTAGCCTCAACCTTTTATCGAGTAAAAAGCCACCAAAAAGATGCTGATCCCTCCCATTCCCTCCCTCTACTCCCCCAATGGTAATCTCGCCGCCGACTTTCGTTTAGCTTACCCGCCTGTTGAATTTATTTTATTTCATTACATTTATTTATTTTAATTAATTTTATGTTTTCCTGGTAAATTAAATTATTTTGGTACTTCCACCCGCTAGCGTGCATCTCCACAAGGCAGGCATGGCAAAATGTTAAACTAAAGAGAGACAAGAGAGACACAGCAAGAGACAGTGAAAGAGAGCAGTCGCAGTCCGTCCGTCCAAACAGAGCCACCTTAATAATAAATTAATTTCCCATCCCCAACCCGCAGAATACAAAACACCCAGAACTATATTAGTATCCGGGTTATCCCCCTCCCCTTCGCTCTCCGGATTTGAAGTGTTACTTCCAACTGCACTGGTGATAGTGCTGGATACATAATACCAATACCACCTCCTTCCAAGTTTATTTGATTAACTTGATCTCTGGTTACTACACTTCTATACCACTACTACTACCACCACCACCAGCACCAAACCAAACCCAATTTTATCCACAACCGGTCTCGTCTTAGCATCTGTCTATCAGCGCTTATCCTCAGATTGCGTTCGTCATAGCGAACTTTATCAACCCGCGTCTCCTGCTTGCCACTGCGATGCTTCTTTGGTTCCAGCCAGCTTCTCTGTCGAAAACCGTGTGCTCGATCTAAACTCACTACCAACCCTTAACATCACTCAACATCATCATCTGGATCATCTCCCGTCCTTGTCATTACCATCACCCGAAACCGTCAAGATCTCTCCATACTTAATTACCTCCCATCCTTTCGATTCTTGTTAACCCTTGAAGCGCCTTTTGTTATTTTCATATCCATCTCGCGCATTTTCTCTCCTCTCCACCGCCTTCTGTCATATCAACCTCTCAACCTTAATCACATTTCCGAAACTTGTGGTGATATCATAATCTCCCCGAAATGGCCACCCACGTTGTTACCGCCACTACCACTTCTCCCGTTCTCGCGGGTAACCAAATCTCCCTCTACGGTCAACCCACCCCTATCAACTCCGCCGATACCACCGCCAACAACTCCCCGGCCTCGCCTCAGCAGCAGTACCTTCCGCTCCACAGCAAGCAGCTTCGTCCATTGAAGGGTCCTCTGTATGTCCCCGCTGCTTTGCGCCCCAACAACGACCACGCTACTCAGAAAGCCTCTCCGCCTTCTCCTCCCCGCAGTGTCCACGGCTCCTTGGACAGCCTGACTGAGGGCGAGATCGGCGTCCCGGCTACTCGTCGCTCCACTATGGAAAGCTACAGCAGTGGCTCGACTGTCAGCAAGCTGGCTGAGGATGAGTGGATGAAGAAAGAAGACCTTGGCGAGGTGACCGGCCAGCCTACTCGTGAACACTGGAAAGTGAGTATCTCTTCCCCTTTTTCTGTCTGGGTGGGCGATCGCTTGTCTTATAAAGTCACCATGGCGTGCCTGCGGCGCACTGTCGCGCAAGGCGTGCCATTGCGAATCATCGCGTGATCAGCATGACGCCATCGCACCCCTGCATCATCCGCTCGAACTTAAGCTAACAACGATCTTCCTTCAGGCCGACTCTGCTTCTCCCAACTGCGATTCCCCCACCTGTCGCTCCTCCTTCGGCATCTTCCTGCGTCGCCACCACTGTCGCCATTGCGGCCATGTCTTCTGCTCCTCCCACACCCCCTATGTCGTCCCTCTCGATCAGAATGCCCGCTTCCACCCCGAGGGTGTCCCATCGCGTGCCTGCGATCTCTGCTGGAGCGCGTATTCGCGCTGGGAGGAATCGCGCACTGAGCGCCTCAACAAGATCCAGACCCAGATTGATGCGCAGACCGGTACTGTTGGCGAAGCTGACCGCGCTGTCTCCCTGGCCACCAAGCCCTCGCCGGTCGAGAGCCTCAAGGCCGCTACATTGAACGGTGTCCCTGGTCAATCCACCGAGATCGCGGCCAGCGTCCCTCGCGGCTGGAACTGGAGCACTTTCTGAAATGACCACGACTTCACGCATTAATGAACATGCCCATACACGAGGGGTTGTCGGCTTCCACAATGATCCATGCTGACCGACGCCCACTTCGCTTCACTTCACTTCGTACATACCTGTTCTAGAACATGTCTTTTCTCTGCTGTCGTCTGTTTCGGATCCATTTTTCGGTGTTACTGTGCGGAGTTTCGGAAGACCTTGTGTTGCTTTGCTTTGTCTTGTGGTGTTTTCTTCCTTTCTAATGATCGTCAAAGAGGCGGAGGTGTTTGTCTTCAATCTGCTTGTCTCCTTATGCTTAGGATACCCCGTCATGTTGTTACGAGCGGCGATCTCTTTTTTTCCTTGCTTCATGGTACGGTGTTTTCAACCCGACCTTCCAATACACACGAGTTAGATCTCAACAAGAATGAACAATATCCAAGAATTTTATTTTCTACTTCGTTGTAAACTCTTGCTGTACACGCCACACCCTTTTATGAAGGAACATCTGCAAACTCCTACTCCATCATAAACTCTCGTTGTACACCCCACTCCTCCCGCAAGGAATCTCTACATGCCTACTCCAGAACAAGCCTCCTCCACATCCCCAGGTGCTCAATCTCGTTCTCATCCCACCTCCCCATCCCCTCGTCCGTCACAAACCCACACCGCTCATACATCTTCTCCACCTGCGTCTGCGCATGCACTAACACCAATCCATTCCACAACGGGCGCGCCACCACCACCCCCGCCCCATCCTTTCCTGGTTCTTGCGCGGCAGCAAAAGCCGCAGATGCAGCAGCAGCATCAATCTCCCGCGCATGCTCCCTCGCCCACGCCAATGCCGTCTCCACCACCGCCCGCCCCAGCCCGTACCCCCTATACTCGCGCAGCACCGCCACCCGCGTCAACTTGATGTAGGGTTCTGGTTCTTGTGCTTGCTCCGCCGGCGCACCATCCCCATTCCCCGTTCCGTCGTGATTGTGGTTGTGGCTGTGGTTGTGATGCTCGTGGACGATCGGCGGCGGAACGAGCCGGATCGTCGCGACCGGGATGCGATCGCGGCTTTCCGGTGCGTCTGGTTGAGGAGGTTCTTGGGCAGTGGGGTTTGCCCCGGCGCGAGCGGGGGTAGGGGAGGTTGACTCCGGGGTCTGGTCGTGGTAAACCACCCAATGCCAGCTGCGGCCGTCGTCGGCGTCGATCTCCTCCTCGGCGCTGCAGTGCTGTTCGTCGATGAAGACTTTCTGGCGGATGCTGAGGGCGTCCGTTAGGAGGCGCGGGTTGGTCGGTGGGTTTGGGGTGGTGCGGGTGGGGAGGGTGAATTTTGTGGTCTGGTTGGGGGACGGCGGGGGGAGGAGGTGTGTTGTGAAGGGCATTGTTTCTTGTGTTTGTTGTGGTTTGGGGTTGGTTGAGGAGAAGTTCTGGAGGCCGCGGGTGTTGGGACTTTTTCTTTCGGGGTTGGGGGTTGGAGAGGCTTGGGGTGGTGGAAGTGGGTGTTGCGGACCTGGTGGGTTTTATGCTGAAGAGAAGGGAAATGTGTTGGGAAGATTGTTTGAGGGTGAAGGAGGGTGAGAGTGAGATGAAGTGAGTCAGTGCTGCTGCCCCCCCGTAATCGGGAGAATTGTCTGCAAACTGATAAGTCAAGTCGGATGCAGGTGCGGGCGGAGATGCGGAGCCGAGGTGATAAGGTCGGTCACCTCCGGATTTTGGGCCGGGGTGTGGTTTGGGGTTAGGGTTCTCCGTGGACTTTTCTTCATTATTACCTTTTACCATGGTAATTGCATCTGGTGTATTGAGCTACAGAATCTATCTGGAAAGAGAAAAACTGAATCAGCAGGTCCTTGCGGTCAAGTAGGAACCACATAGGCAATGACAACAACCCGCGGAGTAAGTCCAGTACCGTATACAAACCCCAAACAAACAATGCAAACACCAAAATTTCTCCAGCATCGTCCTTCCTCATCCCAGCACCCTCCATTTTTAATGATCGAGTCAACCCCAGAGCAAAAGAGATGTCCCTCTACTACGACGCGGTGGGCATCCTCACAGGCCCCGCCACCGGCGGCTCCTTCAAATCCCGCCTTTACAACGCCCGCTCCCTCAAGGCCTCGCCCGCGCAGATCTACGCCCTGATCATCGAAGCCTCCAAATGGGATCTCCTCCTCAAAGAGGTTATCGAGAAGGCGGGGATCTTGAAGTTGGAACCTAAGGTAGGACCCCTTCTCTTGCTATGAATTATTTTGCAAATTTGCCGCGCGTGCTTTTCTGTCCTCAGTGTCTGCGACTGTTTACAAGATGAGTATAACTGACGCCACCACTGCAAAAGTTAACCCCCCTCCTCGCCCTCCTTCTCGTCCACGACCACCTCCTCGCCAAATCCGGCATCGCCGCCAAAGCCACCCACCCGCTCCGCCAGGCGATCGAGCGCCACAAGGCCCGCCTGCGCGGGGAGTTCACCAAGGCGCGCGTGCGCCGCGGATGCGCCACCCTCGACGCCCTGCGCGACGCCATCCGCTGCGAGAAGGTCGTCGCTGCCGGCGGGGATCCTGCGGTCGCTGCGACAGCAGTCTACCCGCGCTGGGTGCGGGTCAACAACATGCGGACGACGCTGGCCGAGCAACTCGCCACCACGTTCAAGGGGTATGAGGTTGTGGGGTCGCTGGTGGAGCTTGGGGGCATCGTGTCCAAGAGAGCGGCGCTCACGGCCGGTAAAAAGATCTATCTGGATCGGCATGTACCCGATCTGGTGGCCGTGGCGCAGGGGCTGGATTTGACGGTCACCCCGGCTTATAAGCGCGGGGAGATCATTCTGCAGGATAAGGCGTCGTGTTTTCCGGCGTATTTGCTGGTCGGGGATGGGAGGTGGGAGGGCGGGGAGCTGTTGGATGGGTGTGCCGCCCCGGGGAATAAGACGACGCATATGGCTTCGTTGCTTTGCAAGCATCCCCTTGGGGAGGGGCAGAGGAAGAGGAAGAGGGTGTGGTCTATGGATCAGTCGCAGGTCCGTGCCAAGACGCTCCAGAAGATGGTGGCCACGGCGGGGGCGGATGCTTTGGTGACGGTGTTGCCGGGGCAGGATTTCCTGGCGCTGGATCCGGAAGAGGAGCGCTTCGAGGGCGTGACGGGCTTGCTGCTCGATCCGAGTTGTTCGGGGAGTGGAATTCTGGGGAGAGATGATGTGCCGACGCTGGTTTTGCCGGAGGTGGGTGGTAATGATGGTAGGAATGAGAGGCAGCATGGGAAGAAGAGGAAGCGGAGACAGGATGATGAGGAGGGCCGGGAGGAGAGGAAACTCCTGGATGCAGAGGAGGAGGAGGCCGCGCTGGCGGAGGACGAGGCCGCGCTGGCGGAGGACGAGAACGATCTGCCTGCCAATGGGCACATGGGCCCCGAGCGGCTGCAGAAGCTCTCTAATCTGCAGACGAGGATCGTGGAGCATGCCTTGCACTTTCCGGCGGCGACGAGGGTCTCGTATAGTACGTGCTCGGTGCATATGGTGGAGAACGAGGCGGTCGTGGCCAGGATCCTGGCGTCGGATGTGGCAAAGAGACGCGGGTGGAGGATCATGCGGAGGGATGAGCAGCCGGAGGGGATGCGGGAGTGGAAGCATCGTGGGGTACGGAGTGATAAGCCTGCTGCAGGTGGTGCTGCTCAAGTCGAGGTTGGCGATCTCGGTCTCTCGGATGAGGCGCTGGAGGGTTGTCTGCGCTGTTGGCCTGGTGATGACGAAGGCACCGGCGGCTTCTTCATTGCAGGGTTTGTGCGCGATGGAGACGATGAGGTCGTGGCTGAGGCTGAAAGCGCCAATGGCCATGTCGAGGACGATCAAGTGCAGCAAGACAGTGATGCACAAGATCCCGACGAGTCGGATTCAGATGATGAGGCTCAAGATGACGAAAACGAAGACAACAGCGAGGATGAATGGGCGGGCTTCTCTGATTAGATGTATATAGGAGCTCTAACTACCTCATCCAGATATGTACAGTGCAGATAATCATAGTACCTCATGCAATCGCCGAGGACCCTAAGAATGGTCGACTCCGATTGCGCACGGTCTCCTGGGTATATACATCCAACTGGACCGCCCTCAGAAGAAAGTCCAGACTACCCTG
Source organism: Aspergillus fijiensis CBS 313.89 (assembly GCF_003184825.1). Lineage (NCBI taxonomy): Eukaryota > Fungi > Ascomycota > Eurotiomycetes > Eurotiales > Aspergillaceae > Aspergillus > Aspergillus fijiensis. Next base: position 460,126 of record NW_024468993.1, on the reverse strand, counting down.
ATTCACGCTGGGCCGCACGCAGATCCGCCATTGGCCGTTGCGCACGACCCAGACCCGGCTGTTGGAGGGCTCCTCCACTCGTCTCCGCTTGTTTGGGGTCTCCTGCGACGAATTGTCTGCGGCGCCTGGGGTCGAGTACCCTACAACATCCCGGTAACTCGTCTGCTCCCCATCTACCGTCAGACTCGTATCGGGGCCCGTCACGAACCAGATCTGCTCGTCCTTGATCGCGACGTCGCCCAAATCCGCGAGCTTCTTGCTCGCCACGATCTGCAGCAGACTCGTCACCCGGGATTTGGTGAGATTCAGGAAGGTAGGGTGTTTGGTGGTCAGGTCGAGGATGGTGCTCTCGTCGCCGATTTCGACGATCAGGTCGTATTTCTTCTCATCGAGGAACGGCCGCGAGTACCGCACCCAGCTGCTGTCGCAGGCATTGGCGCCCTGTTCGAGGTGGACCCCGGACCGGCGCACGTCCTCGAGCCGGATGATGATCTCGTCGCGCCCCAGGATCGGATTGAAGCTGATGTGGTGGGGGATGATCTTCTGCTCCAGGCCGCGCAGGTGGAAGTAGCGACAGTCCCGCAGGAGCTCCGCGCGGTGCTCCTCGTTTCGGATTCGCAGGGGGTAGCCCCGCAGGAGGTGGAGAAGCTGCGCGAAGACTTCCCCGGAACGGTTCGGTACGCTGGGGGGTGTGATGGCCGGGGGCCGGAGGAGGCCGTGGCGTTCGAGTCCTGGGAACACTTCGACGGGCGACGCGAAGAAGGCGGCGAACCCCAACGTGAAGAAATTCGGCGAGTCGCCTGGACCGGAGAAGATGTCGCGGGGAATCTGGAAGTTGCGATCGCCGATCTGGATGAAGATTTGTGACTCGAATAGCTGGGAGATTAAACGTGGTACTGCGACCGTTAGCATGTGGATATCTCCAAACCAGGGAGTGGGCCGACGCACAGCTATAGAATTGAGCATCGGCGAAGAACTTGACAAATTGGGACCCGTCTGTGGGCTGAATGTGGTATCCTATCCTCCGCAACCAGTCAATATCTGCGCAGTCGCAATCACGTTAAGTATCGGTCCTACCCTGCAAATGTTTGGCGATCTCTTTAAACGTGGTCGGGTCGCGATCGATGTACAGGGTGCGGATGTTGGGATTGTCGCCGTTTTGGCGGATTTGTTCTTCGAAGAACTGGGAGAAGTAGGATGGAGCTTCGGACGTTTAGAGAGGATTTCGTGAGTTGGGGACTATCTGGCAGACTGACCATCAGACGCAATGGATGCCCCAGACAGACGAAATAGCTCCGTCCCGATCTGTATGGAGAAGACCCTCTCGGGCGGGAGGTTGGATTTGGGGCTGCGCCGCATCGACGGGCTGATCATTGCCCGCCCAGAGTCGCTCGACATTGTAGCCTTTTGTTGTTGTATGGGTTGAGCTTGCAGAAGAGTTGTAGAATGCCGGGGATTCTGGGAGGGATGGATCTTTGGACGCGATAAGGGACGTGGTCATCGGCGGGGATGGATAGGTGGGCACGAATTGCAATTGTCGGGTCGGGGCAATTGCGCAGATCGGTCGCACGGTGCAGAAGAGGCGCAAGAAAGGTCAAGAGTTTGAAGGAAATATGCGTTGAATCGCAGGATCACATCATGGCTAGTGAAACATTGGCAGGTGAGAGGCTAATCGCATGGCATGGCATGGCATGGCATTTTGGGTGAGATTGTGAGATTGCGATCGCAGACAAACGGTGCAAACCACGGTAATTGGGGGTGGGGCGGACGATTCCCCATTGAGCTTAGTTTAAATCAACCTCGGTTCTTGTCCGGGGAAGAATTGAATTCTTCGATTGGTATGTACTTCCATCATTGATGTGGATCTATGTGAAAAGTCGGCAAGAATAACTACCTAATAGAAGATGGCAACGCTCGCACAACTGCCAGTCCATCTGCACCTACTAGTTACCCTTCAGCAATGGAAAGTCTCCCTATGGTTAGGGATTTAGAACTCTGGGTTCTTTGGCCCCTGAAGTGACTGAGACTCGAGTCAGATCGATCAAGCGAATCCATCAAGGATAGATGGAGTACAGCGGGCGAAGTAGAGCACTACCTAGGCAATCTATGTGTGTATACGGTGGATACGGTATGTACGTAGGCCAGTCACGGGCTCGGGAACTCTAACTTAGCGGTTCATGCGGAGGATGAACCACTCAACCACTCATCCATCATGGTTCAGATTCTCTCAGATATCTCGACCTGATAAGCTCACTCTCACCCATGGCACACATACGAACCCGGACTTCAGTTCGCATTGCAAAACCCCGGAATCCCCGTCCAGACCCAGCCGAGGTCCCGCGGCTTCGCGCGGGGGTGGATGGATCTGTCTGCCTTAAACCTCGCCCGTCCATAGCGCAACGCTCTGATGGACCTTCTTCTCGGCATTCAGCTCAATTCACGTGGTGTCATTGCATTAACTCGGCTTTATCAGTTTCCCCGCATTCAAGAGCACCAGAGTTTCATTCTCACATCGTTAGTATGGGTCCGCATGTCGATCGTATACAGCCGACCCACTCGCTCCCTCCTTCAAGTTCCCACTTCCCACCCACCACTCGCTCGAAATTGTCGGCCCATTTTCTAGCTCTGGCCCTTAGACTTAATTATGGAGCCTTGGGATTGCTCTAGGAAGAGCTCTTATTGCTCGGTAGTACCTGAGCCCGAACCTCGACCTCGGACGCCGTGGACACATTCCACTCTCCTTCCTTGAAAGACCCCCCTCTTCCTTCCGCCTCGTTCCTACTCCTTTGGTGCCACTTGCCGTTTCCAAAGTAGCAAGCGAAGGAAGCCACGCTGAGGGCCCAGAAGCCTTAAACACCAGTCTCAAGTTCTTGTCTTCAACGATCCTGACTTCTGTCACCACCATACACCTTGCGTGTTCTTCTATCGCCATCTGACTATCTCTATAACTCATCGTTATTCCTCTACCATTCTCCTAATCAAACACATGACGACCGCACAACCATCACCATGGCTGCTGAGAACACAGAGCAACGTGTCCCACTGGATGTTGCCCTTCCTGCTGTACCCACTCGAGCGGTTTTCACCTCGACACAATGGAGGACCCTTCTGGCTCTAGCTGACACCGTGATTCCGTCCATCCGCTCCCCTGTCGCCTACAAGTCCAAGGCGACCAAGATTGTTACATCCCAGGAGATGGAGCGAGCTCGTACAACCCTAACCTCCAAGATCCCTGGTCCTGATGCGGCTACGATTGCCGGTCAGTATCTCCGGGAGTCTGCCTCCTCTAATAACACGTTTCGGGAGGGACTGCAGCGTCTATTCTCGGTCTATGTCCACGACGAGGGATTGAACGGCATTAAGTTTATTCTGAATGCCCTGAAGTATGTATCATCGGCGTCCGAAAGGCTCGTGAGCTAACACGTTCTACAGTACACGGCCTGGCTCCCTCCTTCTGACAGGATCAGTGGTCCTGATTCGAGACCAGCCTGTGGACGTGCGCGAAGCCATCTTTCGCAGCTGGGAGACCGCCCGAATTAAACCACTTCGAGCTATCTACCGGGCTCTATCCACCATCTTCAAGAAGACTTGGATTACATTTAGCCCAACGCTCAACCTAGCCATCGGTTTTCCTCGGGTTCCAGTCCATGGGAAACCTGCGGATGGCTTCAAGTATGAGTTCTTGCAGTTCCCTCCGAGTGAGGATCTTGAAATCATCGAAACAGACGTTGTCATTGTCGGGAGTGGCTGTGGTGGGAGTGTTGCGGCGAAGAATCTCACCGAGGCGGGATACAAGGTGATTGTTGTGGATAAGTCGTATTACTACTCGTCTGACCACTTTCCAATGGCCGCAAACGAGGGTTTTATCAGCATGTTTGAGGGAGGAGGCGGCATCGTCACTGACGACGGATGTACGGCTATTCTGGCAGGGTCCACCTGGGGTGGCGGTGGCACAGTCAACTGGTCCGCTGCGTTGCAGACACAAGGATACGTGCGTGAGGAGTGGGCGAACAATGGACTTCCATTCTTCACTAGCCAAGAGTATCAAAAGTGCTTGGATCGTGTCTGCGACCGGATGGGTGTGGGGAGTGATCATACCGAGCACAACAAAGCCAATCGCCTCATCCTCGAGGGAGCTCGCCGATTGGGCTATTCCGCTAAGTCGGTGCCCCAGAACACAGGTCATGGCCCGCATTACTGCGGCTACTGTACTCTGGGCTGCCACACATGTGGGAAGAAAGGTCCCACGGAGACATTCCTCGCCGACGCCTCTCGGGGAGGGGCTACGTTCATCGAAGGACTCCGCGCGGACAAGATTTTGTTCGAAGAAAAGCCATATGGAACGGTGGCTTCGGGCGTGGAGGGGACTTGGACCTCAAGAGATTCGTACCTGGGGGCGTCGGGTATTGGTGCGGTAAAGCGAAAAGTGGTCATCAATGCAAAACGCGTGGTAGTGTCCTGTGGGTCCTTGCAAAGCCCTCTGCTTCTCAAGCGGAGTGGGCTGAAGAACTCACAAATCGGTCGCAATCTTCACCTTCATCCCGGTATGCTATTATTCATTGAGGGTTTCTCGGAAGGCTAGCTAACTTGTACTTCCAGTGATTGTTGCGGGTGCCGTCCTCAATGAAGAGGTTCGACCTTGGGAAGGATCTGCACTGACTACTGTCGTCAACGAATTCGAGAATCTCGATCGAAAAGGCTACGGCGTCAAGATTGAAGCCCTGTCCATGCTGCCTTCCGCCTACCTTCCCCTCTTCCCTTGGCGTGGCGGACTCGACTATAAGATGTGGGTGCTTAATTTGCCCCGCACGGTTGGGTTCATCACACTCACTCGGGACCGAGACGGTGGACGAGTGTACCCGGATCCGGTTGATGGGAGATGTCGCATTGACTATACGGTGTCTGCCTACGACCGTAAGCATATGCTTGAGGCACTTGCTGGCACTGCCAAGATTGCTTTCGTTGCTGGCGCCAAGGAATTCCATACGACCTGGCGAGAGTTGACTCCATACATCCGACCTGAGATGACACCTTCTGAAGCTGCGGAAGGCACCAACAACGCGTCCTTCCAAGCGTGGCTTGCTGATATGCGCGCTCATAAGGTCCCATTTGAGCCCGAGCGGACACAGTTTGCCAGCGCCCACCAGATGGGAACTTGTCGGATGGGTGTTAGTCCCAAGACCAGTGTGGTTGACCCGGACTGTCAAGTGTGGGGGACTCAGGGCTTGTATGTGGTGGATGCATCAGTGTTCCCTAGTGCCAGCGGTGTCAATCCCATGATCACTAATATGGCGATCGCTGACTGGGCTAGTCGGAACATTGCCAAATCCCTGGGAGACAGTCGTGAGACGCACCCGATGGCCCGGCTGTAGCTGAAGTGACCTCTGTTATATGGGACTGGCTTGCGGATCAGCGTGTGTGTTCTTGGGGCTGGACCCTGCTTTATTCTTATGTTTCAAGTTTTTATAACCGTTGCATAAAAGGTAAAGCTCAGTGTTGACTTTGCAAACCTATTCTCAAGTGACAAGCCGCGTGGTGGTGTCCTAGAGTTTCATGTACATGTTATGAATGAGAAGTTCTTTCTCTCCGGACAGTCCAACGCTTGCTAGCGAAAGGTATATCTCGTAATCTACTGGTAGTACTTAGGATGCTTAAGCGTGCAGGAGGAGACGGGAAGTCGGACAGAACCGGATACATTGCAGTTGAGGGCTCTTCTGAAAGTGATCCAAACAACGGGGAAGCGATAGTCTATCGATGGTCAGTGTGAAGGCTATGACAAGGCAACGCTCACCTCATCTCTTCACTTCACTCTCTCATGCTCACCTCCACATCTCCACCTTTTTCTGTATTTACTGTTTTTCTTCCTTACCTCTACAAGTACAACCAACTATGCCCCACCAGCAAATGCCTGCGTCCTACCCAGGAGACACCTGCACGATGATCACATCGACAGATGAGTTTGTGTTTGCTGACTCTGCCTATGAGTCCGATTCAGGATCCCAGGGTTCGAACAAGCACACTCGCGGGGCTACGCGTGCTCGCTTCTGCCCAGACAAAACCACCTGGACTGGCTGTCTCTGGCGGCTGTTGACTTGTATCGTCTCTGTGCTGTTTTCTCTATTCTGGCTGCTCTTATGCAAGAACCAACTCGCTCCTCAGAGCTGGTAGGGTCTATTTTCTGGTTTCGAGGAACTCGCTAATGCGTCATGAAAGGAATAGCTCGCGCCCCCAGATCGTCCTCAACCGCGAGACATCCCGAAGAATCCTGACCCCTGTTTTTCTGTTGCTCGCAGCCTCGCAAGCGGGGCAGGGAGAATTTCTGACTGGCAGGGTTACTGTGTGTGAAGATTTTGGGGTTGATCTTGCTCGGATCCTGAACGAATACAACCAGAAGCCTATACCGCTCGACACGACGCATCACTTATGTGTGCAGATCGACGCCGTCTTACGGACGCTGGGCCGCAGCAAGAATAAGTGAGTTGCATCCATCTTCCATCTTCAGATTACAGTAACAACCCCCCTAACATCTTCGCGTCATGCAGAATCGCCTACACCCTCGCCACCGCCATCCTCGTCAAATCCACCTGCTCCCTCCTGCATCTCGACCAATGCTGGGACGTCGCCGGCCTCCTGAGCTCGATCGTGGCCATCCTCCTCGCCGCAGCCGCCGACTACTCCGCCATGGACGAGGCCACCGCTGCCGAACTAGTGGACATGCACCCCACAACATACAAGGACATCATGGCCCACGCGCTCCGGGACCGCGGTCTGGGGTATTCTTCTATCCTCCCGGTGGCGGTCCCCTGCACGGGCAACGGTGGTGGCAGCGGAGTCCTCAGCGCAGACGACAAGCTTGAGGATTTCGTGATCCAGGATTTCGTCGCGTCCGGCACCACCGCCGCGGTGCAGGATATCCACGTCACCTGGTACCGCAACAGCCGGACGGTGGTGCGGCTCCTGCCGCTGGGCCAGCAGGATACGCGGACCACCTCCGGGGAGGCGCAGGCGTTTCGGTTCTTCGATGGCGTCGGCTATCTCGTGTCGTTTGGGACGGGGTATCTGGCGGAGCTTAGTATGGAGGAGGAGGATGAGATGGTCGGGGGGATTGTGCGGGCGTGGGAGGAGGGGATGTTTATGGATGAGAGGATGGTGCTGGGGGTGAGCTCGATTGAGAAGGGGGTGGAGTATGTGAGTTTGTATGTTGATGTTGATGTTGCTGCTGAGGATGAGGCGGTTGAGATCAAGGGGTCGTTGGATGGGTTTCTGTAGCTGTTTACTCTTGTAGGTAGGATAGGTGAAGTGTGCATTTAGCTGGGTATCTAACTCTGAATTGACTCGACATCCTCCCCACCAGTTGAATTTGATACCAAACTCAACCTCCCGATTCGTCATGAGAGACATGCGACTACAAACACCCCTCACACCCCAAATCCCTCCCCATGCGCATCCCGATACTCTGCTCCTCCTCCCATCCAACCGGCAAATGCTGCTGCGATCCCCGCCTTTGATCTGCTGGGGACGACGGAACCACCCGCCTCAACCCTCGACACCGCCCACAGAACACCATCCACACCCCTTGCACGCGCACCAGATCCCCATATCCGTACCGCGCTTCGCCGCGCGGTGCTTGTGCGTGTGCTTGTGCCGGACCTTCAGCTTGCCGTCCTCCACCATTCTCCCGGACCCCCAGGTCCCCATCTCGAGGACAGACCCCACACTCCAAACAGAACCGCTTCGCGCGCTCCCGCTCCGCCCCGAACCGGCCTCGGCCCCGCCGCACCATCCGGTCCGCGAAGTGCGTCGCCCGCCGTAGCCGCAGACAGTACCGGCAGGCGTAGAGATCGTGGGCGATGGCGAGGGGGTCGAGTTCTGCGGCGAGGAGCTCGGGGTGCGTGGGGTGGGGGAGGAGGGCGTGGAAGTAGTGGTTTGTTTGGGCGAGGTGGGTCCGCGAGAGGTCGGGGGGAGCCGGGAGGTGCGTGGCGATTTGGAGGTGGAGTTCCGGGGGGAGTTTGCTCATAGTCATGGGGTAGTTTGGGTTGGGTAGGCTGTGTTTTGTAGACTGTATATTGTAGACTGTGTGTTGTAGACTGTGTGTTGTAGACTGTGGAGGTGGAGGTGTAGGTGTAGTTGTAGTGGTTGCTTGGGAGAGGGTTGTTTGTTGGGGTATAGTGATGTGATGTCATTTGCGTAGGGTGAGGGGTTCTTGACACGTGCTTTGTTGTGCTCGTCTACGGGGTATGTTTACCGGGTTAAAAGCTTCAGGGGTTTGGGAAAAGTGAATTCAATTCATTAGGTACCTAAGTTGATAAGCTCATACTCAGTAACGTTACTAGTCCTGTCGCGCTGGATCCTGCTCGGGCGCATTCCGCAGATACTCATCGATCTCCGCCATCACCTCCGGCGTCAACCGCGGCAGCAGCTTCAGACTCTCCACATTGTCCACGATCTGCTCCGGCCGCGACGCCCCCGTGATCACCGACGAGACGTTCTCGTTCTTTAGGCACCACGCCAGCGCCAGCTGCGACAGCTTCACGCCCATCTTGTCCGCCAGCCCCTGCAGCCCCTGCACCGTCCGGATCGTGCCCGCCCACTCGTTCTCCCACTCGCTGCGCACGTAGTTGGCGTACTTGTCGTTGCTCTCGGCGAACCGCGACCCCGGCGGCGGCTGCGTCGTGGCCTCGTTGTACTTGCCGCTCAGCAGGCCCATCTTCAGCGGCGAGAACACGGTCAGCCCGATCCCGCAGCGCGCGTACAGCCGCTGGAACTGGCCCTCGACCTTCTGGCGCGTCAGCATGTTGTACTGCGGCTGCTCGACAACGGGCGCGATCAGCCCCAGCGCCCGCGCGATCCCGCACGCCTCGCTGATCTCGTCCGCCGACCACTCCGACGTGCCCCAGTAGAACGCCCACCCCTTCTCGATCACGTGGTTGAACGCCCGCACCGTCTCCTCCATCGGCGTCAGCCGGTCCGGCCGGTGCGCGTAGATGATGTCCACGTACTCCAGCTGCAGCCGCTCCAGGGACGCCCGCGTCCCCTCCACGATGTGTTTCCGGGAGAGGCCATGGTTGTTGATCAGGATCTCGCCGTTGGCGAGGCCCCAGTTTAGCTGTCCACCGGCCACTAGACGTTAGCGGATGGTTCCTTTGTCGCTGATAGTAGTATGTAGTCGTGGCAAGGAACGGAGCGGACGCACCTTGGTGCTGATGACGAGATCGCTGCGCTTCCAGCCGAATTTCTTGATCGCTTGGCCCATGACGATCTCGGATTGACCGCCCGCGTAGCTGCGCTTGATTAGCTTGCGTCTTGTGATTTGCGGCCGGGAGGGAAAGGGCTACCTCTCCGCGGTGTCGAAGAAGTTGATCCCACAGTCGTAGGCTTGCTTCATGCATTGGAAGGTGATTTCTGTCAAGCCCCGTTGTTAGTCCCGCTGTCCAGCACTTGAGGTTCGACTCAAGAAGTAGTACCATTATCCACGTGGCCTCCGAAACTGCCAACAAGTCAAAACATCAGTAAGATTGTCCTGCTCCGACGGTCATGCAGCAACTCACGTCAACCATCCTCCCAACCCCAGCGCGGAGACATGCAGCCCGGAGTTGCCTACCCGGCGGTAGAGCATGTCTTTGTTCTTGTTCGGCCACGCCATGGTGTACAGTACACTACTTTGTTGATGCAGAAAGAGAGAGAATTGTCCAACTCAGTAGGCAAACCCCCGCGCGAAGAGGGGGGGGGGGCTGCGGTACCAATTTATCTGTACCTAGTTCGACTGCGATGGGCCATTGCGTGCGCTGGAATCCCTCAGGGTATCGGCCATTGGTCTGCCGATAGTTGCACAACTGCAGCGGTGGAGCCTGTGAGTCCAATCACACTGACATATGCAGAGGGCAGCATGAGGCGCAAGAGGCGTCGGAGGTTTGCTCGGAGGGTCTCGTTGTTTAGTTTGGGGGAAGAGAGTTCTAGACCCACCCGGGTTTAGTGGGGGTGCATGGCCCAGAAGGGATTAGTTGGGTTATGTCTGTCTTTGCCGTGCGTGATACATAAGGTCTTTGTGGAAGCTTTAGGCTGGCTTCTTGGATTTACGTTGCTTGCTACGGTCATACGCCGTTGATTCCTCTTTCTCGGTAGAAAGGAAAGCGTGCGCGTTTCATGAATATCTGATTTCGAGGGGTCACGCAGAGACCCATGCTGACAAATACTATACTCTAGTAACCTACCCTCGCTTACTCGGACATGCATGAGGGCCTGAGAAAATGCAGTATGGTCGAAGTGGACAATCCTGGAGCCATAACAGACGGAATAAATGCTTCTTGCCCTTGTCAACTGCATCACTGACACGGAGATGCCATGAGGAAGATAATGACACCAATGTCTTCGCAAATTGGCATGCATCGGTCATGGAAACGGTTCTCTGCTGTGTCAGAGGTGTCGCCAGGATAGACCGGCAGCATATCTCCGCATGTCTCTCAATCTCTGGCTACATCATTCTCTTGGCGGGAATTGTATACAGTGCCACTGGTTCGCCTGGATTTTTTGAGATTTCTGACACTTCTTCAGTCTGGGCCAGATCGTCAGAAACCGCCTTACTTGACTGTCCTTCAAGCTGGAAGGAGGGGCAAACACATTTCTCCAGGATGGAAAAAAGCAAAGATGGAAAAACTGAGTCATAGAAAATCAGGGACTCGAAAGGTATAAGCACCAAGCAAGCTGAAAGACGGTCAGGATATAATGATATAATTCCTTCTTCTTAGACTAAGAATACGATTATGTTAGTGGCATGTAAACAGCTGTGGTTTCGGTTCGTTTACATACCTGTTCTTGGTTCTAGTTACGTTGCTTATCATATTGGGCACTTGTGATCCAGGTCTGAGTTGAATCCTAGACCGTGGAGACATTTCTGTAAGCAGTACTCGCGGTTTGGTCACCTGCTCTGACTAGGAGGGTCGGTCTTATGAAACCGTCGATTGTCACGTACACTGCCGCATTCTCTGGTCGATACTTGACAAAGAGGAAATAGGAGACGTGCCAAACAGCCGGTGGATTTAGCTGTTCTCGCCCAGGTCTGCGCGTTGCCTCTCATGCTGCAGCAAGCGCCTTTAAAAAGCTCCATGCTTAGTGAGAAGGGGACAAGCGAGAGATGAGAGATGGGGAAAGACTTCGAAATTCCATGACGACAGATACATTCAAATCATGACGCTTGACTGTTGTGTTATCTGAGGCCAATGTTGCGGAGTAAGTGGGATTACCTGGGGTAGTCTTGGGGGGATAGGGTTTGCAAGGTTTGCATCTCGATCACGAGCTGTGCACACTGCTGGCACAGTGTCTACATCTTCAAATTTGCTCATTACTCATACCTCCGGTACTGGTTTCCGAATAGCATCGCATCGATGCTTACATCGACGCTGTGTTAACATCTCACCTGTTCCTCGAAGTGCACCTAGTGGGTCCATGCAATGGCGTGCCCCATGGAGTCGAAGGCGCAATCGTCTGCCTGCCCCTTATCGATTGCCGGCCGTTGGATCCATCCATCACTTTTGTCAACAATCACCTTGCGATCGATGAAACCGTGGACGGTGGACACAATCCCATTGCCACGGTCATCGGCTACCAAGCAGAAGGGCTACGCCGATCGGGATTTACCGCGATCGCACAAGGCCTCGCCTCGCTTCGAGCTGCATCTGCCAAGCAACCTCTCATGGCTTGCCCCGCAAAAACGTCGACATGATCTCTCGGCCGTCAACATTGTGACAATTCCTCGTCCGTGCCACCTGCTACGACCCCAAGATTTCTGGCTGGGTCATGCATTCGACTCGAATCGTGCCTGATGCATGCGACTGCAACCGCAACTGCCACGGCACCCACAAGCAAAATGTCTTCTAGAGCCGGAATCACCAAGAAGGCCTGTGATGGATGCAAGATCCGAAAGATCAAATGCGGCGGGGGGCAGCCATGTCAGTCCTGCTTCAATGCGCGCATCAAGTGCACCTATATCCGTGTGCAGCAGCCTCGCGGTCCTCAGAAACTGCGCGCGACCACCAAATTCCTCATCGATCAAGCGCAAAGAGGCTTGGAATTGCAGAATGCACTACCCTCGGCTCCAGTGAGAGGGGAAGTGCTCGAAGCCGACCACGCGCTTCGCAACCCCGCAATGTGCGAAACCCAACACAGCTCGAGGTATGCTTGCCTTTTGCATCCAAGCGCATCGCATTTATTTCGCTGCTTTGCGTTTCGCAGTACTACCGACGTACGACAAAGTCTAATACTTTAATCATGTGAGCATCTAGATCTCGAATTCCGATCAATGTCCTCGCATCCCCGCTGTACATCTATCATGTTCGCATGTATCCGGTCTGGCCTATTGTCGATGTCGAAAAGCTCCTGGCGACCTTGCAGCAGGATGTAGAGGAGAAGGAGCATGAAACGTACGCCCTTGCAACTGCAGTAGCTGCCGCCACCATCGCCCAGTTACGGCTTGGACAAAATTCAGAGCCGGAAAAATCTCTGAGTGCGGAGAACCTTGCGCTCGAGAGCATGCGAGCACGACGGCTGTACGACTATCGCTCGAGGCTCAATCTAAACAATGTGCGCACCGCTTTTTTTCTGCATGTCTACTACGAGAACCAACAGTCGGGGGCGACTGAGTCGTTACTCTATCTGCGAGAAGCTATCACCTTGGCACAAATGATGTCCCTCCACCGAGAAGCTTCGTATATGGGACTTCCAGCGGAGGAGCAACAGCTGCGTCGGCGCGTGCTATGGTTGCTATTCGTCACAGAACGGTGAGATTTCCCAGCATCCCCAAACGAACTGTGTCTGATTTCTATGCAGGGGAGTCTGCATCCTCCACAAGTTACCCGTTATTCTGAAAACGAACGTCTCCACTCCAGCACTCGACACGAGCGATGAACCACAAGTTCTCCCCGCTTTCCTCAAATTGCTCAACCTTTTTCGCTTGTTTGAGCAGTCCCGGATGTTCGATCTCATTGAAGACGACAACGTCGGAAGAGACACGATTTCGGATGAGGTGCAGGGCGTGGATGCAAGATTTTTACGGCTGCTGCAGGAGAATCTTCAGGACGGATCAGCATTATTAGACCACATATCGGATGTACAAAAGGCCGACCTGTGCGTGACGCGACACTGGATGCGGATGATACTCTGGAAGTTCTCTTTCAAGCAGGGTTTGCAGGGTTCACCTTCGTCCCAATGGCCGAACTCTCCTTCGTTCCCCGTGTTAGTAGCGAAGGAGCTCCTGAACATAGTCTCCCAGCTTCCACGAACGGCGATTGAAGCCCACGGCCTCGGTATGGTATGTGCAGTACATCCACCGACATCTAGAGCAGGGTCACTAAAACATCCGCAGGAACTCAAGCTCTATGAGATCGCCAGCTCACTAGCTGACGCCGTAATCAATCTGGCCATGCTGCCGCGAGCCCCAGTCTGGGATGGCGAAAGCCGCCCCAGCAGCATCCTGGCTCGACTCCACTCGATTCTCTCCACCTTCCGCGGCGGCGGCAATAAAGAACTAGCGGAGCTACTGTATAAGAAAATGGCGGATGCGCAGTCTAGCAGTGGACCTGCATTACCGCCGCCGATACGCGACGTCCACACGCCAGTCAGACGTAAAGCCACCCCCCGCGCAGACACCAACGGTGGGGACAGCCCAGCCGCCGAACTGCCTGCATCGACCCTAGAAGGCGTCCTCACGAGTACTGCCGATCCCACGGCTCCAAACACCGTGGCTGATTGGACCGCCGCGGACGACCTCTACCAAGCTACTACCACTACTGCGTTTCAGACCCCTGACCACAACCGTGCTCCTCACGGCGTGATGCCGGAGGAGCCAAGCGACATTAGTGCCCAGCACGCTCTCCACTCCTTAGGAGACCTGGCGCCCTCTAACTTGTTTGGGCCGTCCTTCTCCGCGGGACTGGGCTATGCAGCTGCCGCGGCCGCGGCCGCGTACGCCTACGACCCATACCTAGTCGGCATCCCCAACGCCCAATCTCCGCTGCTATTGGAGGAGGGCAGAGAGCCACGACTGGGCGGGGGTCCCTCGTGGTCCCCGTCTCTGCCGTCGGAGTCGGTGGAGATGTGGGTAGGCGATTTCATGGCTCAAACCGGCGGCGGGGCGATTCAGTCTGTGCCGTCGGAGCATTACTTCTGCATGACCGAGGACTACTTGCCGGAGCCACCACCCTTGTCGAGTCCAAGCTTTCCAGCTTGAGTTTTGCCATATGTATATTCCTCGAACCCGTATAACAACGAATGACACGTATATCATGAGTTAATAGAAGATGAAACAAAAACTCCCAATTCGCTTTCTCATTAGTCAGTAACAACAACCAGGGAAATCAGAAAGAAACCTTTGGAACTTATACAATCAGATCAAACCATCCCCCCTCAGCAGATTAATAATCCCAAGCAAGAAGCAGTCTTCCCGACACAAAGCAAACAAGCTTCCAAACACAGGATCTATACCCAGCTGCGCTGTGGCTAGTATTTGAACCGGAAATCAAGCCGCTTGTTCCCTTCGCGCTCGCGCGCCGCCGTGTCCGCCTGGTAGAGCACGCGCTCCTCGGCCGACATGAGGGCCCACTTGCGCTCCTTCTGCCGGTTGAGGTGGCGGAGGTACTCGCGCTGGGCCACGAAGACGGCCATGGAGAAGACGCAGAGGGCGACCAGGACCTTGTCGCCGGTGTAGTAGTAGGGGGAGTCGTTGGAGCGGTAGATTTCTATGCCAGCCACAGTCATTAGCAAGAGTTCCGTACCCAGTATCGCACTCGTTTCAGGAAGGAGGTTTTTTTTTTCTGCGCCTCTTTTTCTTTTACTGAAAGGAACAACTCACGCGACGAAACAATCGACCCGACCTGCACGATAACATTGTACGTGGCGGCGGTGATGGCGCGCTTCTTCACGTCGAAGGTATTCTCGGAGATCCAGGCGGAGACGATCGGGTGGAAGTAGGGGTACCCCGAGATCAGCGTGGTGATGGTGAAGCGGGCCCAGTTGTAGCCGCCCGCCGGCAGGCACAGCAGGGCGATCAGCAGCGGCAGGGACCAGAATTCCCCGAACAGGCTGTGCCAGGTCCGGTCGCCGAAGTACTCGCTGCTCTTGCACAGGGTCAGCATCAGGATGATCTGCAGCGCCGCGGAGGGGATCGAGAGCATGTTGGACTCGAAGGTGGTGAAGCCCAGGCGCTTCAGGGTCAGGGAGAGGTAGCTGGAGACCGGGCTTTGGGGGATGTAGGCCGCTAGGCCGATCAGATATAGACCCCACATGGAGGGGTCTTTCCAGGCGGAGATGATGTCGTGCAGGGTCGCGGATTCGTTGATGTGCGTTAGGCCTTTGGAGGGGTCGTCGCGGAGGAGGCGCTTGGGGTGGTTTAGTGGGGTTTTTTTTCTTGGGGGAGGGGTGGGACGTACGTTGATCATGATTACTTCTTCACGTTCGGTGTACCAGTTTCTCGGGCAGAGGAGGCTGCTCGTGTTGGTGGGCGAGCTGGGGAGGTAGAAGAGGCTCTGTTTGTGGGGTTAGTTGTTCGGTTTCTGTTTGTGGGCGTTGTGGGTTTGGGAAAGAAAAGGAAAGGAATGCGTACGAGGAATCCGATGGCAAAGGTGATGAGGCCGTCGATCAGGAAAAGCCAGAACCAGCCCGGTTTGCCCTGCACGCCACGCATCTCGAGAATACCCGCCGCCAGCAGCGACGAAATGATACGGGCAACCTAGTTCCGCGGTTAGTTGAGTTGCATTCGAATGTGAGTTACGGTTCGGTTCGTACGTTGAGCGTGGACCAGAAGAATCCCAGGCGCACGGAGAGCTCCTTCGTCTTGTAGAAATAGGTCGCGAACAAGATGGTGCCGGGGATGAAACCACCTTCAAAAGCCCCGATGAGTGCGCGCGTCACGTAGAAGGCAGCCCGGTTGGTCATCCATGCTTGCGCCCAGGATACAGTACTCCAGCAAATCATCATCACGGGGAGAACCCGCTTGAACCCGTATCTCTTGATGAGCAGCTGGACGGGAAACTCTGCGGACAAGAAGCACACCAATTGGATAGTGGTTCCCTGCAGAAATTAGAAAGGTGTGTCTGTATGCTGGGGCGTGTAGGCTCTCACATTGTTGTAGTCGTTACTCGACATGTTCAGATCGACCAGTAGGTTGTCCGTCAGCGCATTTGATAAGTTGCCACGGTCGAGTTGGAGACCAAAGAACTATTCATGTCAGCATCCACCCGCCATCTGATGGATATTGCAGCAAACGTACCATGACACAGAGAGCCGTGAGTAGATACAGATCGGTCTTCCAGATCACTCGTCTCTCCTCTTGTTCGGTCCAGGTAGCGGTGGGATCGAATCGGTGAAAGCCTTCATACGACTCATGGGGAGGCACGACGCCAGCGAGGTGTTCCTGTCCGACCTCGATCGACACCTTCGAGGACTGAGTGTCTTCGACATCGTGGGCTTTGATGGAGGAGCCCTTGAACCCCGTTTCGATGTCCGTCATGATGATGTCTCTCTGACAGGCCACGCCTTGCTGCTAAGAACGCAGAATCTCAAGGGACTCGAGATAATGGGCGGGGACAAAATACCTCTAGGGCTGGATGGTCTTCCATGACCAAGGACTTATATACCATCGAAGTTCGTGGCGTTGGATAAAGGATAATTAATTCTCTGATGTCGTTATTCGCAATGGCCATCGACAACGGGCCTTTGCTTGAGCCAACCACAGACATGGCGTTATTGTTACAGCCGTGTGTATGCATGCCCTGAATCCAGAATCGGACTAAGAGAATTGCACAAAACGGATCGCCGAGCACATCATCGCCGCCAGGGAGCCCCAGGCGGTGCGCTAGCCACTTTTCTCGCGGAAAACCAAAGCTTTTCGCCAATAGCCTCTTTCTCCGTCAGATTCCGAGGGCAAGAAGAATAGAGCTGGGCTGAAGAAATTGAAATAAATAAATGAATGAATGTTAAAACGGTGTACATTTGTTGAGGCGAACCGTTGAACCCCACAGTTCACGGTGGTCGGTTGAAGAGGTTCTTGGGCGTAGGTTTCCCCGGATATTCCTTTTGCTTGTACGTTAAGTTGTTAACGCACTGTCACCGTAGCCATTCCCAATTGTTATCTGAGCGTGGTCTGCCATGCTCCCCAGGTTTCGGAGTATTGCTGTTTGTAGATGAAGCACATGCACACCATTTCGAACGGCGGACTCCGTTGACAGCTTCTATTCGCTGATGATGGTGGTGGTGTTTGGCGAGACTAAGAAATGCCAGAACACGGACCAAAAAGCCCTCCGAGAATTTCGCCGACGCCCCGCCGACAGCCATCCCGTTGGCCGCTGATTGGCATCACCCAGAGGCAAACCAATCGGGCATGATTAATGCGGGGAAACATGAGGGCGATGGGCCCACGAGGGACTTGACTCGTATGTGCACTATGTGGCCCTGGAACCGTACGGAATATGCGACGAGGAGACTCCGCGGAAGATAACTAGCCAGTGCCTGTAAGGGAGGGTTCGCGTCGCGAGGTTGACGGGTTGTCGCCATTCGCACTGCATGACCCGTAGCCCTCCACCACGGTGGGGACGAGTCGTTGACAACATACCACTGCGATCGCTGCTGCAGAGTCGACGTAGACGTATTTCGTCAGCTATCGTCGCTCATATAAAGAGTCGGGAAGCTTATCAGATCCCTTCATCAGTTCTGCCACAAGCACAGTCTTGTTTTGTGTGCCCATTCACCTCACACCAGCCTCTGTAACAGCCAGAACCGTCATCATGCCTGCTGTCGTTGAGAACGCTCCGGCTTCGACCATCAGAGGAGGCCATGAGCAGTCCCGACCGCGCATCTCCGAGCCACTGCAGTATTCCGGGTCTCTGGACTCGTATGCCCGGCAAGACCTGACGCCGGTCATTGGTCGCGAGTACAAAGGTCTTCAGGTGGCAGAGATCTTGAAGTCAGAGCAATGCGATCAGATCATCAAGGATCTCGCAGTAACAAGTATGACATGATTTCCGAAAGTTTTGAACACGCTGATGTTGACGGGAACAGTCTCAAGCCGAGGGGTTGTATTCCTGCGTGATCAAGACGTGACACCGCAGCAGATGCGCGAGTTCGGAGAGAAGCTGACACACCTGGCCGGATGCGTAAGTACACCCCACACTCCAGCTAACTAAGAGATGTACCTCCCAAAAACACCTGACTGACCGCCCCCATCACAGCCCGAGTCATCCGGGCTGCACATCCACCCCCTGACAGAAGAAGGCAGCGAGCTAGGCGACCAGATTAGCGTGATCAGCAGCGAGAAGCAGAAGAAGGGCGGCGGCCTCACGCACCAACTCAGCGACACGAGCCGCTTCGCGTCCGTGGGCTGGCACAGCGACATCAGCTTCGAGCCCGTCCCCTCCGACTACGCCATGCTGAAGATTCACACGCTCCCAGAGACGGGCGGCGACACCCTCTGGGCGTCGGGCTATGAGATCTACGATCGCCTGTCGCCCGCCATGGCGGAGATGCTGGAGGGGCTGACGGCGACGCACGACGCGACCTTCTTCCACGACGAGGCGCGGCGGCTGGGCAATCCGTTGCGGAAGGGAATTCGAGGCTCGCCCCTCAACCAGGGCGAAGCGCTGACCGCCGTCCATCCTGTCATTCGCACGAATCGTAGGTTCCCTTCCATCAGTTTCCCCTGGGTATCTTTTTTCAAGTTCTGTGATCTCGACTTCTAACTTTGCGTCTATAGCTGTCACCGGCTGGAAGTCCGTGTATGTGAACAAAGGCTTCACGAAGCGCATCAACGGGGTCACCAAGGATGAATCCGACGTGTTGCTCGCCTATCTGTTCAATGTGAGTGTGGCCGACAGACAACTTCAAATGTGGGCAGGTTGACTGACTGGTTCGTTCCTAGCTCATTACCCAAAACCACGACGCGCAGGTTCGCTTCCGGTGGAATAAGAATGATTTGGCCGTTTGGGATAACCGGTCGACCTGGCACTGTGCCACGTACGACTACGCCGAGGCTCGGGCTGGCGACCGGGTCTGCAGTCTGGGTGAAGCGCCCTATCTCGATACTCGCTCGAGGTCGAGGAAGCAGGCCTTGGGGGAGGCTTGATGCGGTGGGCTGCGGTGTCCATCGGTAACGCTATAATGAATAATAAATATATCAATATAATCTTCAGAGACGTTTTAGGCTTCAGGGCTCGTAGTCTTTGTTGCAGAGAAGTGGCGCATCTACGGACGTATTGCCCAGGGCTGAGGGAAATAGGTTAAACTCAATATTGATTTCAAAATGTAAATAGAGGCTTCCAGAGCCTACTCATAGATACAATATCTATCCAGCTAATGAAGATCACAGATATCCAAGTTCAGATCATCTCCCACATGCTTGCTTATATGATTAGTGCTTAAATAGCACTCCATGGTAGTGACCCTATAGTCGTTTTCCTCAAGTCGATTACCCAGTCACCGTCTTGCAACCACATACTTAACAAATACCTGCTTTGTCAGGGGCATAATTGGGAATCCAAGACAAGTCTAAGCCTGGCAAGGCTCACCCAGCTTCATGTAATTCCAGCAGACTGTATAGCATTAGCATGCGGAAAGTAAAACTGGCAGGGTCTGAGAGAGCACTTACTGCTGAAGCCCATGTCGTCACCAAACATGGTAGCGTAGGTTTTCGCACCGTCCTGCAGCCCACCCTCCGAGTCATATGCCACAGCGTTCTTGCCCAGAGCGATAGCCATGACGGCCGGGTGCGGCTGCAGGTTGACGAACTCAGGCTTAGTGCTCAAAGCCTGAGCCATCATGCGCTGATGGACATTGGTCGCTGCGTAATGACCCTTGTGCATGGCAGCGCCACAGCGTTTGATCCCCGACCACGAAACGATATCACCCACAGCGAAGTGGTCATCTGCGTTGGGAACATTGTCCGGAAATTGCAGACTGGGCGGCAGTCAGTTGAGGCTCCGTGGGACACAGGAGAAGAGGGACTTACGAGGGTCTGATCTTGACGAGTCCCTCCTCGTTCAACGCCTCTTTAGGCAGATAGGTGGAAGTGGCGACACTCTTCGAAACGGCGTTCATCACATGGCCAGCCGTGAGCTTGGTGCCGTCGGAGAGAGTAAGCTGCCAGACGCGGCGTCTTCCCTCTGTCTCAACGGCAGTGGTGTCGACAACGCGTTGTCCGAGGATGACTGTGACCTCCTGCTCGCGGAGGATAGTACAGATGCGCTCTTTGAACGCATCGGGCAGAGGCTCGGCAGAAAGGAGGTGGTCACGGGAATGGATCAGGGTGATCTTCTGGTTGGGGTAAAGATCTTTCAACTCGGCGGCCATTTCAGCACCGACGGCACCTGCAGGTCATTAGCTATCAGTAATACGCAGGCGTGGGGGTACGCGAGAATATTTACCCCCTCCAATCACCACGACGCCTTCCTTCGCGTTCTGGATGGCCTCAACATTCTTCCTTGTCTCTTCCAGGAACTCTCGACGCTCCAGGGACTGTGGCACTGTCGGAAAAGCGCGGCGTAGACCAGATGCAGCGATCAAAAAGTCGTACTTTTCTTCCCTCGATCGCCTCGTCTGGCTATCAAGGATCTGAGCCACCTTCCGCTGGCAGTCCACCGAGTGGACACTTCCTTGGATCCATTTGATGTCTGGAGTCTTCAAGGCAGGAATGTCCACGAATCTATTCCAGGTCTTTGAGGCGTATTTTTCCGAGGCGAGTGCCTTGGGGGAGCCGATGAGGTGATCTGGAGTCATTTTTGGGATTAGTGGCTGTATGTTATAGGACGGAATCAGCGGGAAGACTACTGACAGTATCCATCCCTCTCGTCCACCAATGTGATCTGGATGGGTATGCGATGTTGAGGGGGCTGTGCATTGGGCGTGAAGTTGAAACGAGCGAGACGGCCACGGCAAAGATCGATCAGCGTCATGGCTGACGCCAATCCACCGTAGGAGCCACCAACGATCAGAACGCGGAACTCGCGCGCAAGCGAGACAAGGCCCTCATTGGACGGCATTGTGAGAGTGTCGTGCTAGTAGCTTTTGGAGGTCTATTATTCTGATCGGAGATAAGAGAGGAAAGGGAGAGGAGAGAGCCAATGTTGAAGAAATGGGCGGAGTAAGTAGAGACGGAAGTTGAGTGAAAAAAAGTAGCCCGGAGCAAAGGGGGCGCAGGCCATTCTTAAGAGTAACGCCATGATAACAAGAGTGTAACCAGCGACTTGTCAACCGAGACCGGGGGACAGATGCCCAGAATCTGTGGATCCGATGGGGACATCTGTCACAAACACAAACGTTCCCTTGCTGTATCGGAGGTGCCTGGACTAGACCGAAATGTTGTCTCGGGGATTTCGGCGGAGACCGAGCGAGAACTCTTTACCAAAAACGAATATGGGAAATTGCGAAGTGATGTCGATTTCATATAGTGAGGAGCTTCGGACTCAATATTCTGGAATGAACATTCCAGTGACACAGGCTCGATCGAAATCGGATGACTACGGATACCAAGTTACAAGAAGCCGGATGGTTGTTTTCCGTATCTTTGATCCATCTTATCAGATTGGCGCCAAGTGGCGCAACCGGGTCCTGGCTGTATCTCGCCCAATCACTGGTCGCCGGAGCACCCAGAATGCGAGAGACTCATTTGAACCTGTGACCAATGTGGAAGAGAAATCGCACATTTGACAAATTCATTCCGAGACACGGCCAATCAATCCTCTAAGCAGTTGGTTAAGTGGATCCCACACTCACAAAGGCACAAACCTCTCTGATTCCGGTTCCGTTTATCTGATCCGTCCCCCACCGGTCGGGAGTGAGGGGTTTTCTGACTGCTCATCAACTGCACAATTCCTACCACTTCCGAGTGCCAACGTAAGGCTGGTGTCATACCTCCCACAAAGCACCCTTATACCAGTTCTGCCTAGAGGGTTGTGGGGTTAATAAACGATTTAATGGATTGTGCCCTACATTGCAAGATCGAAGCACCATGCCAGTGAATATATATTGACTACAGACCACGGTACATGTGTCTTTTTGCGGAGCCATTCAATTGCAAATCGATGCTACACAACCTTCATCGCTCAAGTGTAAGGAAGCATAGACTACTAATCTTAGCGTTTACCGATTCAAGGATCCATACTTCAGATATAATTACAAGCACAAGCTTTTATTGAGAAAATTTATGACGAAGGGGAGTAACTTGAAGACTGCGGGGGATCTTCTAATTTTAGTGCTATCTATCCTTAGTTCAGAATATTACAGTAAGCCACACTCAGCATGTTACCTTTTCAGTCAGTACAAGGATTTCTAACAGACTTTTCGCCTATACTGATTAGTCAAAGAGACCCGCTTGAACCATTGGATTACAGGTGTGGTAAACGGGCATAATCATAAATTTGAAGACAGAGATCATGCTTTAAACAACATCAAGAGCCTAAAGCTTTCCACGTAACTGGCGTTGCAAGATTTCGCAACTCATACTCGCGTCAGAAATGCAACAACACTCGGACAGTCGGACAGCCCAGCATGCAGAATCTTATCAGATGATCTAATCAGATAAGCATTGTGCCGAGGATCGGAGAAACCTCAGGCCGAAGCGGAAGGCTGGCCGGGCGGTTGTTGGCCTTAACGGTGGCCTGAGGCCGAGGCCCGTGGCGCGATGCGCGCGTCTGCCACGGAGCCTTACCGGGATCAGGGAAGAGTGAGAAAAATCATGCGCTCAAACCCCCGAGCTCATCTAGCACCATCTACCAATCTGCTTACTTCGAAATAATCACTCTCGAATTCGGTTGCAACAGATTGGATAATCCTGAAATCTTGTCCCCCCACTTTCACTTCACAACCTTTTGGAAAATGTGATCAATGCCCAATGGCTTCGCGTGGCACCCGTCTGGATCCACTGCAAGTCATGCTGACCAGACACCATCCATGCATATCCTTGGAAGTTCCTGCGTGAGCAAAGTACGTACCGTGCAGCAATAGTAAATTATAACTACCTTTTGCTGTGGCCCCCTGTGATCCATAACCATCATTTTTCACCATCTCAAGTGTTATCTCTCCTGCTGTCGAGCAAAGTCGGCGTCGCGGTCATCCTCTGTAGGTGCGTGACTTGTACCCCGCTTCGGACATTTCAAATCAATGGCAACCGCCCTTCCGCAAGATGAGGGGCACAACGCCTCATTGACACCAACCTCTGCAACACACAATGCCCTTGATTCAGCCATGACTCTTGTTTCTATCCCAACTACCAAGCTTCCTGCTCTGGACACAGTCGATCAGTACACAGTCGACGATTTTTCGCAGAGCTCAGTAGTCCTGAGCCCCCGCATCGAGCTTGCTTGCGATACCAATCTCCAAGCTGTTGCAAGTGACCTCGTTCAAGGATACGCTCGCTTTGTCTCGAGCTTCACAGGTCTGGAAGAGATCGCATTCCTAGTCGCCCGTCATGCAACCACCATCTCTGGTCCAGAGAAAGAGCGCGGTGTGGTCTGTGCTTCTGTACTTCGGGAAGCCGATGGCCAGCACTGCACCATCAAAGAGGTGGACGAACAGCATCACAATGCTGATGAAGTCCACTTCTGTCTGGCTTTGGGATTCTGCGAAGAAACTGAAAATGGCGAGCAACATCCCCTTTTCAAGGGTACTGCAAGCGTGGGTTCCCCGTTACTTCTCTTTGACTGTCGCCACAGCGTCTTACTGATCGACCGGCAGAATTTGACGCTATACGTGGGGCCTTCCACCACCGCTACTAGCATCCAGATCTGCTTTAGCTATCCCGACCGACTGATCCCCGTCGTTGCAGTGGATCCGATGCTCAGGACCATTGCCGCTCACTTGGCGGATTCGTCTTCGTCATTGGCCTTCGAGGCCTCCCTCCCCGAGCTTTCTGTTATGAATTTCCCTCCATCTATGATACCCCCTTCACGACGCCATGACTGGAATGACTTGACTGACTCTACGATACCCCAACAACATCTTCTCCACGCTGCGTTCGAGGGCTGGGCCCGGACAAAGCCTGATGCCATAGCCCTCGATTTCGTTCATTCTTTGCCTTCTGCAATTTGTTCTGCAAAGCACAGCATTCTCACTTATTCTGACCTCGATCAAGCAGCCACTAATCTAGCTGTACATATCAGGGGCCTGCTGGCGGCCCGCGATGCTGCTGATTGTGGGCGGATTATCCCGGTGTACATGACGACATCGCCCGAACTGTACATCTCATACCTTGGCATATTGAAAGCCGGGTTTGCATTTTCGCCTATTCCACAGGATGCTCCTGTGGATAGGATTCGTGAAATTCTTCAGGACATAGACTGTCCTATCATTCTGGGTAATATACCCGAGCCATCTTGGGGGCCTTGGTCTACTGATGAGCGTGGTGAAGATGAGCGCATGCCCGTATGGGTCAACGTAAAGGACGTTTCCAGATGGGAGGAGCTGATAAATCGTGCTCAACCCTTGCAAGCTGAGAGTGTCCTTGAGAAAGTGGATATCCAGGATGACCAAATCGCTTATCTTCTCTTTACCAGTGGCTCCACTGGGAAGCCGAAAGGTGTGCAAGTAAGCCATCTTGCAGTCGCCTGCTCAATAGAGTCCCATGCTACGGCTATTCCGCTCCCTGGTGATTTTGAAGGCGACTTCCGCTGGTTTCAATTTGCCTCTCCCACGTTCGACCCGTCCCTCATGGAGATTTTTGTCACCTTGAGCACCGGAGCTACTCTCTGCTCCGCCGATCGGAGCCTGACATTGACTGATCTCGAAGCCACCATAAACGAAGCAAGGGCGACCATCATGATGGCTACGCCGAGCTTGGCTGCACTCTTGCGACCATCCCGGTTGAATACACTCCAATCTCTCTGGACGATGGGCGAGAAGCTCAATAGGACAGTCATTGCAAACTTCTCAACTACATCACTCGATGAACCGCATAGAATGTTGGTGAACGCATATGGACCCACTGAGGCCGCCATCAATTGTACCTATCTGGCACCAGTTGGTCGCTCGGTTCGGGGCTCAATTATTGGCAAAGCGCTTCCGACTTGCGCGATGTTTGTCCTAGATCCCAACAATCACGAACCAAGACCAGTCGCAGCCGGTCTTGCTGGTGAGCTGGCAATAGGAGGTCCGCAAGTCAGCAAGGGATATCTGAACCGCCCGAAGGAAACTGCGAAGGCCTTTGTGAACAGCGCAAAGTTCGGGTACTTGTATCGTACCGGGGACATGGCGCGCATCGTCTGGGACGAATCCGGCTCTCCAGTGATTGAGTTTCTCGGTCGGATAACCTCAGATCAGGTGAAAATCAGCGGCCGCCGGCTTGAACTTGGCGAGATTGAGTCGGTTCTGTCTACAATCCCTGGAGTGACAGAAGCTGTGGCCGTGGTACTCAAACGCGACTTCGATGTACAGGGAAGTGAGCAAATAGTGGCATGTCTCGTTGTCAACAACAGCGACGCGAGTGCTGTCGAGAAACAGACGATAGCAAATGAGGCACACTCCAAAGCGCAGCAGTACCTGTCCAATTATATGTGCCCCTCCACATATGCTTTCTTTCCTAGCCTCCCACGATCGAGCTCCGGCAAGGTTGACCGCAAAGCAATCTCGGCTCAACTTCGAGAACCAGGCAAGAGTGGTGTTCAATTGTACACCCCAGAGAAGACTGTTCTAGACACTACGAATGGTGTACATCATCAGTGGGAAATCCCGGAGGACGAGAATCTGTTGTCTGTACAACAGCTTGTGATTGAACTCATCGCTCAGACAACAGACGAGGATGTCGCTGCTGTCACGCCTGAAGCTGGTCTGTATTCCCTCGGAATTGACAGTCTCGGCGCGATGCGACTTCTGCAGCGGTTACGGGACCATGCTATCGATGGTCTGTCTGTAGGCGATGTGTTGCAGTCTCCGACACCGGAAGCTCTGGTTTCACTCGTCTTCCAGCGTCGTCAGATGGCGGAGAAGGCAGATACCGATGAAATCCACGACCCGCTCCATCAGAAGCTTCAGGAATTCAGTCAACGAAATGCACTCGTATGTGCAGAAAGACTAGACTTGATGCAGAGTCAAGTTGCGAGAGTTCTTCCGACAACAGCAACGCAATCAGGCATGCTAACCAGTTTTCTGCGTAGTTCATCTGATAAGACATCTGCAGCTCGCTCGTACATCTACCATACTGTCCTGCGGCTTGAACCTGACGTCGACCTTCCCAAGATCCAGAGGGCTTGGGATACGGTTCTTGCCAGCTATGATTCTTTTCGCACAGTATTTTGTTGGGTTGACGATGATATGGCGCCATTTGCCCAATGCATTCTTGCTCCTGAAGCAGTGCCTCACGCTGATTGGGCTGTCCATCAAGTAACCGAGACTGTCTCGAACGAGGCGGCTCTTCAAACTGCACTCCGCGATGCGGAGGAGGCCATTGATCTTAGCAAACCACCTTTTAGGTTGTCTCTGGTCAGTAGTCACACAGAGAGCCAGATTGTTCTGAGCATGTTCCACGGAATCTTCGACGGTGGCTCACTGCAGCTCTTGCTTGAAGATATAACTTCTATCTACTATGGCAAGCCAGGCAAGCAACGAACTTCTATTGAGCATGTTGTGAAGCATCACTTTCAGTCAGATCAGGCCGCAACCTCCGATTTCTGGAACAGGCATTTAGCACAACACTCTCCTGTTCCGTTCCCATCCTTGACCTCATACCGACCATCAACAGTCAAAACCACCGGCTGCGCGGAGATTACAGCCAATATCCGTCATGATACCCTCAAGAAGAGATCCAAAGTTATTGGATCAAGTCCTCTTTCCGTACTTCAGGCAGCCTGGGGATCAATCTTGTTAGCTTACAGTGGTACGCCTGATCGGGATGTTGTGATGGGCAGCGTTATCTCAGGCCGACTTGACGTTGTCTCGGAAACCTGCATTGGCCCGACATTCACTACTGTTCCGATCAGACTCACTCTTGAGAATTCGCAGACCAACTCAGCTGACACCTGCACAAATCGCGCCATCACCCAATGCCTAACAAAGCTCAATGCAGGCGCTTTGTCTCATCTACAACCTGGCTTAGGATCGCTCGTTACGGCGGAAGGAAGACTTCCATACGATACACTGATAGCGTATCAAGATTTTAGCGCAGGCTCCAATGCAAGTGGTATCTGGAGCTCAATCCATCACCCGCCCATGGCGAATGACTTTACAGTCATGATTGAGATATGGCCGTGTTCCGACTCCTCCTTGACATTCCGTGCCAGTTTCGATGAGTCCAAGCTTGATCTGAGTTCGGCAAAGATGATGCTAGGACAGATGTCTGACATCGTCGAATTCATCCTCAATGAGCCAGAAGGGAGATTCCTCGACGGCCCGATGAAGACCAATTGTAATTCGAAATCATGCTTCAATCCGCAATCTAGGATTATCGAGGAGGCAGAAAAAGGATCTCTCCTACAATCGCAGTTTGAGGACCACGCACAATCACACCCTGAAGACCCTGCTTTGATTTTCAAGCATAATCTGGATGATGAAAATGACGTGCGGAATATCACCTGGTCTTACGGGAAGCTCAACGACATAGCCCAAAGACTTGCAGTGCATCTTACCCGAATCAGTGGTGAGCTTAACAACCGTCCGATTCCAATCTGCATCGAGAAGAGCCCTGCCATGTACGTTGCGATCCTAGGTATTCTCAAGGCTGGAGGCGCCTGGTGTCCAATCGACACCATGTCTCCCGCACAGCGCCGTCACGACTTGATCGCCCGAACTTCATCAGGCATTTTACTGGTTTCTGACCTCGATGGACCCCAGCCAGACGGCTCGATTCCTGCCGGGTTACAGATCATAGATGTGAATAGGTTCGTTGATGAGACATCAGCTGAAACGAATGGAGCGAATTCCACCATTGTCGGATCTCCAGCCAACTCCAACGATATGGCGTATTTGATCTGGACCAGTGGAACAACAGGCGCACCCAAAGGTGTGCCGATCAAACACTCGTCTGCTGTGTCTAGCATGAGAACGCTTCAGAAAGATATTCCTACGGATGTGCCGGAGGGTGTAAGATGCTTGCAATTCTCGTCTTACACTTTCGATGTATCAATTCAGGATATCTTTTATACCTGGGGTGTTGGTGGCGTTCTCATTTCTGCTACGAGAGATATCATGCTTGGCTCGTTTTCAAGGCTCGCCAATGTCACCAAAGCAACGCATGCGCATCTGACCCCTGCTTTCTCAGCTGGAGTACCTCGGAAGAGCTGTGAGACATTACAGGTCATTACCATGATTGGCGAAAAGCTGACACAGTCCGTGGCTGATGACTGGGGTACCAATATGAGGGCTTTTAACACATACGGACCAGCCGAGGTTACAGTCGTCTCGACCATCAGAGAGTTCGGCAATGAACATAAGAATGTCAAAAGCGCGAACATTGGTTGGCCCATGGAGACTGTCTCGGTCTTCGTGACCAAGGGTCAGCGCCTGGTCATGAAGAATGCCATCGGAGAACTGGCACTTGGCGGTCCACAGCTCTCGCCTGGCTATCTGAATCAGGACGATGTCACGAAAGCGAAGTACGTATGGAACGAAGAAGCTCAACAAATCGTCTACTATACTGGTGACCTCGTTCGAATGCTTGCCGATGGCTCTCTTGAGTACATCAACCGCGTCGATGATCTAGTCAAGCTGGGCGGTATTCGGGTGGAGCTGAGTGAGATAAGCTTCTCCCTGCGAGGATGTCATGAACTTGTTGAGAGCATTGAGACCCTTGTTCTCAGTCGTCCGGACAGGCCAAATAGTGTGGTGGTCGCCTTTCTCTCCGCGCCGAAAGCTGCAGCCATGGAAGAGCAGAATCAAACGGTATTATCGGGACAATCCGCGGTCGAAATAGCTCGAGCTGCCAGCGAACAAGCTCTGCGTGTTCTGCCCGATCATATGATACCTTCTGTCTTCCTTGTGGTGTCTCATATTCCGAAAACTCCTTCAGCCAAGACTGATCGCAGGGCACTACAAGCTGCCTATGCATCGGTTGACATCGATGGCTGGGAATCTGAAACAAGCTTGGCCAATGGTTCGCTGGGTACTGTCGATGATTCCGTTGACGCATCCGTTGCTGCCCACATAGTTGAGACAATTTCTTCGTTGGCCGGCATATCAACCTCACTTGTCTCCAAGTCCAGCCGGCTCGGTAGCCTCGGCATCGATTCGATTCGCGCAATTCGGGTGGCCTCTAGACTAAAAGAAGCCGGCCATCAAATTTCGGTCGTTGACGTTCTCAATTGCGTGACTGTTCAGGATTTGATGCTGCTAGTTTCTGACGCAAGTCAAGGTACTCCAGCCGAATTCTCCGAATCGTTTGACGTGAGCGATTTCAATGAAACATGGCATAGTGCCGCTGCGAATCACATTGGAGAAAGCTTTAAGATCCTCAAAGCATCTCCATTACAGGAAAGTTTGCTTATTGAGACAATGGGCACTTACTCCATGTATTGGAGCAATCACTTCTTTCTCTTGGACGACATGGTGGACCTCCCAAGGTTGAAGCAAGCTTGGCTCGCTACGTGCCAACGCACCGAAGCTTTGAGGACTGGATTTATTCCTGTCGCTGAAATTGGAAAATCAGGCTCCAATACGGCCGATTACCGTGATTCATCCATATTGCAGATTGTCTACCAACTTCCAGACCTCAACTGGAAGGTTTTGCAATGCCCTGAATCTGATATGGCGGAGCTTCGTGACAAAAGATTGCATGATATCATGTCCACGCATCAGAAGGCCTACTTCAGACATCCACCGTGGGCTGTCACCATATTTGATACCGGCGCCGAGCGTATTATGATGTTCACAGTCCATCACTCTATACATGACGAGCCTTCACTTGGTCTCATGTTAGATGACGTGCGATGTGCTTATACTTACAAACCGCCCTTGCGGGTACAGCTTATTGATGCCTTCGCACTCATCCTTCCAACCGACAAGAGGATCAAGAAGACTAGCCAATTCTGGGAATCGCAGCTGAAGAACTTTTCTGACCAAGATGCTCCTGTTTGGCCCGATCTTACTGGCAAGAGAATGCAACCGGGTGAGGTCCCAGTGTACGAGTTGATTTCAGAAGGGCTTCCCTTGACCGAGCCGAGCGCCAAGCTGCAGGCAACTGCAGTAGAACTGGGACTGTCGTCAATCGCGTCCATCATTCGCGCAGCGTGGTGTTATGTATCATTGAGCTACCTTGGAGTTCCAGCAGCCGTGTTTGCTGAGACGCTTTCTGATCGTGTTCTACACCCCGACCTCGAGAACAGCATTGGTCCCTTGATATCCGTCGTACCCGTTCCATTCCACCCTAATGGAAGCGTTCGGGAGATACTTGTCAATCAGCATCAAGTCTCTGTTCAGTCCTGGAAGTACCGTCATATTCATGCTCGCGAGGTTCGAAAGTTGTTGAACCGCCAGAGAGGCGAGGCGCTATACCCTGCGGTATTCAATTTCCACATTGCCACCGATGACTCTATCGAGCACATAGAGCCAAGCATCTGGCATGAATTGGATGATGAGGTGGGCCTACACGTCGAACACCCTATGGCGTTCAATGTTTTCCAGCGCTCCAACGGTACGATTCATATAGAAGCTTCTTCAGCGAGCAGGATAATGTCACGAGCTCAGCTGTCGGTCTTTGTCCGCCAAGTTGATGGATTGGTGAGTTCAATGCTCTCATCGATTGACGAGTCTTTCGGAAGTCTGGTCAACAATCTCTCGAAAAGTCTGCGGTCGATTTCGGATCTGCCGGTTAGTGAAGAAGTGGCAAACTCAGTGCAGCTAAGCCCAACGCATTGGCTTGAGGTCCATGCTGCAAGAAATCCTGAATTGGTTGCCGTTGAGGTTGCCAGTAGCATAGCAGAGTCCGGGATCGAGAAGGAGACAATGACCTATGGTACATTGAATGCCGAGGCGAATCGAGTGGCTGCCTACATCGCCTCACTAGGTCACAAGAACAGAATGATCGCGATTTGCTCCGAGCGAGATTTGATCTCGTATCCTATCATCATTGGCATCTTCAAGTCGGGAAACACTTATCTCCCGATTGACGACGGACTCCCGGCTGATCGAAAAGCTTTCCTGATCGAGGATGGCAATTGCCCGCTCATCTTCACCGAGAAACCATTTGCTGCATCCTTCGGAAATGTGCCGAAGACCTGCCAGATAACGTGCTTTGATGATCCTCAGTTTTCTGAGTCATTGACGGGGATGCCAACCGAGGACAAGGACTACATGTCTGAACCCGATGATCTAGCCTACCTATTGTATACCTCTGGGTCGACAGGCAAACCCAAAGGCGTCATGGTGACCAGAAGCAATCTTTCGTCATTCATCGAGTCCTTTTCTGAATTCACTTGCCGACGTGCCCCAGTCACTTTGGAGCTTGCGGGAAAGGGCAGATATCTCGCTCAAGCCAGCCGTGCCTTTGATCCTCACCTTCTGGAGATGTTCTTCCCATGGAGACATGGCATGGCGACCGTGACAGCTCCCAGAGCTATGATTCTCAATGATCTCGGATTGACGATCTCCAAATGGGAGATCACGCACGCCAGCCTTGTTCCATCCTTGGTGGATCAGTCGGATATCGTCCCTGCGCAATGCCCCAGTCTGAAGTACATGACTGTTGGCGGCGAAAAGATATCGCAGAAAGTTTTGGATACATGGGCTTCGGCACCAGGATTTGCTCTTGTGAATGCATACGGTCCTACCGAGGCAACAATCGGCTGCACTTTCGCTCCAGTGGGCAAAGAGACGAATCTACGTAACATTGGGCCTCCACTAAATGCTTGTGTCAGTCACGTCCTCATGCCTGGCACACTCACATACGCTCTCAGGGGCCAAACAGGAGAACTTTGTTTCACGGGTGACCTTGTTGCAAAAGGTTATCTCAACAGGCCTGATGCAACTGGGTTTGTAACCGGGCCAAACGGGGAGAAGATGTATCGTACTGGCGATATTGGACGCTTGATGCCAGATGACTCGGTTGAGTACCTTGGCCGCGGCGATGACCAGACCAAGATTCGTGGCCAACGACTAGAGCTTGGAGAGGTCTCCGAGGTTATTCGCTCCTCCTGTAGCCTTGACATCAGTGTTGTCACGACGGTCGCAAAACACCCTGGCCTCTCAAGGCAGCAGCTAATCTCCTTTATCGCGCGATCCAACGCCCGCAAAAGTGGGCAAGACGCAAATGTCGCATTTCTGTTCTCTGAATTCGCCACGCTCGGTAAAGAACTGCAGGATGTGTGCAAGAGAAAGTTACCGAATTACATGGTGCCTGAGCTCATTCTTCCCATCACGTACATTCCGCTGGCGCCTCTGTCCGGCAAAGCGAACATTAAGGAATTGGCTGCTCTTTTCTCTGGCCTCCCCCTTACCACTGTTTTGCAAGGTAACAATGCATCAAGCAAAGACGGCACCATTGGTAACCGGCCTTTATCTGCCGATGAGCAGGCTGTGGTGAAAGAACTCTGCGAAATTGTTGCGGCAGATCCAACATCAATTGGACCAATGACAAACATTTTTGAGATTGGCTTGGATAGTCTCAGCGCAATTGGTCTCTCAATCAAGCTCAGGGGAATTGGCTATCAGGCTACAGTGGCTCTTGTCATGAGTAACCCTTTCGTCGAGCAACTTGCACGTTTGCCTAGACGTTCCTCTTCGGCGACAGAGACTGCCATCTCGACTGTTCGTCGGCGATTTGCTCAAGTCGAGTCTGAGTATAGGGAGCATCCTGTTGCAGATATTGATCCAGCTCGCGTGGCTGCTGTTCGACCTTGCTTACCCCTCCAAGAAGGTCTAGTTGCACGATCCATGAATGTTGAAGGCCGCCACCTTTACGTCAATCATATTATCCTGAAACTTGAGCAATCTGTTGATCTGGATATGCTAAAGACTGCGTGGCAAACGGTTGCCGATGACAATGAGATTTTGAGAACTGCTTTTGCTCCCTTCGACAAGCAGATAGTGCAGGTGATACTTGCAGCTGATGCCCATCAAATGTGCTGGATGGAAGAAGAGTACGACAACTTGGACGAATGCATGAAGAGACATCAGGACAATCATGACCAGATCTCTCGAGAAATAGTCTCAAACATGACTAGATCTCCACCTGTACGATTCTCAGTTGCAAAGTCCTCTGGTATCAATGAGCCTCTTGCATTATTCATCGACATTCACCATGCACTTTACGACGGCGAGTCCTTCTTCATGTTGATGGAGGATGTTGCAGCCCGGTATGCAGGTGATGAAGTGGCCCAGAGAGGCTCACCGTCAGAATTCATCGAGCATGTATACACCCAGAATCTGGACAAAACAAGAGAGCATTGGGTTTCGTTTCTGGCGGGCTATCGCCCCACAGCCTTCCGAAGAGATACCGATGCCATGGAGGATTCTGCTTCCCGAAGCAGGAAGCTCCACAACAGTCTTAGCGAACTGGAGCGGTGCTCTGCAGCCCTCCATACCACCGTGCCATCCCTACTTCAAGCAGTATTCGCGCTCCTTTTGGCGGATACTGTTGGAGCTCCCGACGTGACATACGGTTTGGTGCTGTCGGGCAGAGCCGTGTCTGTACCAGGCGCATCGTCCGTTCTACTACCGTGCATCACCACTGTCCCAGGCCGTCTTAATGTCACCGAACTAGAAACCGTTGACGACGTAATCGAACATGTGCAAAAGTCTACAATTCGTTCTCTTGAATTCCAACACACTCCGCTGAGACACATTCAGCGATGGATCGAAGCCGACGCACCGCTGTTTGACTGCCTTTTCTCATACATCCGCACCACACCTTCCCCAAAACACTGCTTGTGGCAGGAGTTGGACAGCCACATGCCTGCAGAATACCCCTTGGCAGTTGAAGTCGAGGCGAACCATGCAACGGACATGATCCAACTACACTGCAACTTCTCGTCGTCGTTCGGATCTTCCTACGATGCGGAGGTATTTTTGGAGAAGATGGAGGCCGTGATCTCGAGTGTGGTGTCTGGCGAGGGTCTTTCTTTGGCCAATTTTAACTTATCCCGGCCCTCAACACCGGGCACACAGTCTCCCATTGTTACATGGGACAACTCCAACTGGTCCTCCATAGAAACCCAGCTTCTAGAGCACACTGCGGACTTCTGTGGACTGGCCATAGGGGACATCACGAAGGGTGCATCGTTCCTGAGTCTAGGTATCGACTCGGTCACGGCGATCCAATTCTCCCGTAGACTTCGCGATGTGGGATTGAGCGTCTCTTCGTCCGACGTGATGCGATATCCCTGCATAGGCGCACTGGCCAAGTACATCGATGACGTTACCAGCAATGGGGTCCCAGATCAGGACACAGAAAACGTTGAAGGTGACAAAATTGATGTTGCAGTCTACGGTCAATACGCCCGCCATCTGGGCAAGGAGGATTCTATCACTGCGATGTTCGAGACTACGCCTTTGCAGTCGGGAATGCTCACTCAAACCCTAGCCACCGACGGGCAGGTCTATGTCTACCCCCATCCCGTCAGGCTTGCCGATTCCGTTGACATCACTTGTCTCAAAGGGGCCCTGGTTCAGGTCATTGAGCGAAATGATATCCTGCGCACCTCATTCCACCAGATAGAAGAGCTCGGGACTTCCTGGATTGGTGCTGTCCATAGCAAACCACCACTCGAATGGACAGAGATCACCCTACCCTCTGACGCGAACGTCCTGTCAGAGATTGCGGCTATGTACTCTTTTCGGGAAGAATCGAGCTTTGAAACTCCTCCTCTCAAGAATTTCTTGGTCAGCCAACCGGAGGGGAGGGTCCTTGTGATTGTCTTGCACCATGCGCTCTATGATGGTGCTTCTATCCCGTTCTTCTTCGAAGATTTGGCGATCATTTACAATGGTGATTCGGCCCCGGAGAGACCGAACTTCTCGGAAACAGTCAAGCATATTCTGAAAGGACAAGACGAGTCGTCCAAGTTCTGGACCCAAAGATTACAGGGATATGAGATCTCTGAACTTCCCTTGCTTCCTACCTCTGAATCTGCCGACTGCGTGTACACTTCCGAGCGCTTATTGGATGCCGATCTGTCTACAGTGATTGAGGCTTGTAAAGCAATGGAGGTTACGGTTCAGAGCGTCTGTCTCTTTGCCTACGCCAAATTGCTGGCTCATCTTATGGGGAAGCGTGATGTGGTATTTGGACAAGTCCTGGCGGGGCGATCGCTGTCAGTGGCCGAGGCTGAGAAGACCCTGGGACCGCTCTTCAACACTGTCGCCCAGAGAGTCAGTTTCGAGCCAAGGTTTCTAAGCAACAAGGCAATGGCTCTTCGCCTGCAACAAATGACAACTGATGCACAGATGCACCAGAATGCGCCTTTGCGGACGGTGCAAAATTCGCTCAGACGGTCCAATGCTCTTACCTCGGCATCGTTGTTTGATACTCTTTTTGTCTTCCAGAAGAGTGCAGACTTTACCGGCAGTGTTATCAGTGAGCAGACGATCTGGACCCCGTATGAGGTTGACGACTACACCGCGCAGGCTGAGTACAAGCTGAACATCGAGGTGGATCATGCAAGCCATGGCCTTGTGGTCAATGCTGCCTGCAGTGGAAAACATTTCAGCCACAATGCGCTTGACAAGCTCCTGGATGAGTATGCTGCGATCATCAGCGATATCGTCGAACACCCCACGAGGTGTGCCACAATTGTGCCCGAGGGCCTTGGTGATCTCCCCATGAAATTGTCTCGGGATGAGTCGCGGGATGATGAGGTCGAAGATTCCGCTAAGCCTGTACATGAGGACATAGTCCGATCCATACTTGCAACGGTGGCTGGTGTTACCGTGGACAATATCGAACCGGACACTAGCATCTTTAGCATCGGGCTGGACTCCCTTTCAGCCATTCGCACCGCCTCTCTTTGTCGCGCAAAGGGACTTAGAACTGGCGTTGCCGACATACTGCAAGGAAACACTCTTCGCGGTATCAGTCAACGGATTCAGCCTGTCTCTGAGGATCGCACGCAGTCACGGGGATCCCTCATTGAGAACTACGAGCAGGTCGAGGAGGGGGTCCTCCAGCGACTTAGTCTGGAGAAGAGTTCGGTCGAAGCAATCCTTCCGTGCCTCGGTGGACAGTACTATCACCTTGCCAGCTGGCTCAAGTCCGGAAGAAAGTTGTTTGAACCTGCCTGGCCGTACTTTTGCTCCGAGCGTGTTGATGCCGCACGGCTAGAGGAGGCTTGGTTTCAACTGCAGCAGAGACATCCCATACTGCGGACCTGCTTCGCAGCGACCTCTGCCACAAACGCCGTACAAGTTGTCCTGAAGCAAGCGATGCGTGACACAAGCAAGTTCAAGGTCATTGAATATCCCTGCCCTATCACGGAAGCTGCCAAGGTTCAAGCCAGGGAAGAGGCGCTGCTTCCGTCCTCCCTGTCCACGCCTCCTGTTCGTCTGCGGCTCTTGAAAGCCAGTGATCGTGATGGTATTCTCGTGCTGATCAACCACGCTGCGTACGATGCGTGGACCATGCCAATGTTTGTGACTGAGCTTGCCCAGCTTTACCGTGGTCAGGAACTCGACAGCAACCCTGACTTCCCGGCCTTCGTGGATTTCTCGCTTGGCTCTCTCCGTGAGCTCGATGAAAAGCGATACTGGTCGTCAGCTGTGGGGTCAGCCACCCCTACTCTGATCAAGAAATCCCACAGCAGCGGAGGCGAGGTGCCCGAGCAGCTATTCGTCGGTGCCTGGGAAAAGATCAAGGGCTTGTCGAAATTGGAAAGCAGCTGTCGGGCAGCAGGCATCAGCCTGCAGACGGTGGTTCTCCTCGCGGTTTCTCGCAGCATCGCTCGACTCACCGGGGTGTCGTCTCCTACGATGGGCCTTTACCAGACTGGCCGTTCTGCGTCCTTCGAAAACATCGACAGATTATCCGGCCCATGTCTCAATGTGAATCCATTCCGCGTTCCCGAGGTCGCGCCAGGCGAGGACGCCTCTCCGGCTGATGCTCTTGCCGAGCAGGCACGAGCCATCCAGTCGGCCCTCGCAGAACGTGTGTCGTACGAGCAAAGCTCGCTCCGAGACGTGCTCTCGTGGTCCAGCACCCAACAAACCGGCGGCCATCTATTCAACACCTGGGTGAACCTGCTTTGGATGCAGAACGCTGTCCCGTCCGCCAATGACACCGCGCCGGACGCGGACGTAGACGAGAGCGGTGAGCTGTTCTTGCCGTTGCAGATCGGCGTCCCGACGGACTTCATCCCATCGGAGCCGCTGCCCGAGACGGCAACGTCGGTGGCGGCTTTGGACACGTCCTTCCTTCCTGACGAGAATGTGTATATCGATATCGGCCCTGATTCCAAGACTGACTCGATTGGATTTGGTGTGCGGGTTGAGGGGGCCATTCTGGATGAAGAAGAGGTGCATAGTCTGTTGACGGAGATTACGGGTGAGATCGAGGGGGTTGTTTCGGCACTTGGTGCGGCTTGAGGTTGCATTTACATGACAGGGGTTCAGGGATGGCCGTTTTTATCTCCTGCATATACTGCCTGCTACATATTGCGCAATTTGTGATTTTGTTATCGCGTTGATAGATTATTCTTGTTGTCCTTAGAATTAGATTCCATATCACCCATGATTTTTGTCTCAGTGCTTCGCGTCTTAGAGCTACGTGTACAACGTAACACGTTCACGAGCTAAGATCTCCCTGCCCATCCGAACCCAATCCCTCCACTTATTTCCTCAGTCAAAGTCAATGATTGTAATGGACCAGTCGGTTTGACTCTGGGAGTACTCAGCCCCCGTTCCCCAGCCACAACCATCCTCCCCACATGGCCTGGGGCTTCAGACCTGCATTAGTGCTGGGTCTCCCGAGCCGTGGGTTCGGGGGACAGGGTGTCTGTTTGGGGGCTTTAGATGATGGTCCATTTGGGTTCTAATCTCTCGGTTACGTTGTACGGGATGAGTGTTGTGTTGATGGTTGATGGGAGTTGTATGATTCTGGGGAGTTCACTTGATGCCACTTGGTTGCCGATTGGTTAAGCGATCTTTTAGCCGTAAGGCCAAGGGTAATATAATGAATATGCGTGCAGTGAACGGGGTAAAGGAGGCCTGTACGGTAGGCAACTGGGACAATTACCCCCACACACTGCAGAGAATAGATCACGTACGATCCAACTAATCAACAAACAGCATCAGATCGAAAATTGCCGACAAAACGAGTATGTACTCTTTACATGGTACCGCAGATCATCTACACTTGACAAACCCGCCACCACCACCACATTCCCTCAAATCTCCGGGTCCTCAAAGCCAATCTCCCCCTCAGATAATTCTCTCTCTCAACACCCCATCTTCTCAACTCTCCCCATCCCATCCAGTCAACCCGCGTGCCCCCGCATACCCAGCAACAAACTCATCATACCCGTCCAACAACCCATCCTCGTCCCCCTCAAACAACTCCGCGTCCTCATAGATCGACACATCCGCATCCTCACTCTCCACCACATCCACCAACTCCGAGATATCCGGGCCGTCCACGGGCGTCGAGGGCCGATAGTACGGCGTCGACGCCGCCGACACCGACGACCGCGACGAGCCCGGAAACACGTCGCGGCGGTACATGTACGCGGGGAGGTTCTCATCGAAGATCCACTCCCAGTTGCCGTGGTCCTCCACCCGCGGGATGGGCAGGATGTGGCGGCTGTATCTGCCACCACCACCACCACCACCGCCGCCGGCGGGAGGTGTAGGGTAGACGACCGGCTCACTCGGGGTGTAAGGGATGGCTATGAGGGCGAACTCCTCCAGGTGGCGGGCGACGTGGTGGTACAGTCGGTGGGCGGCGTGGTGGGCGGCCGCGTTGCCGGGGTAGGCGTCGTCGTCGCGGGGGGGGTCTTGGTCGGAGCGCGGGCCGCAGAAGGGGCAGCGGTGGAAGATGGCTGGGTAGGGGCGGCGGGACTCGTGGCAGATGGTCCGCAGGGATTCGGAGGTATAGCCGTGGGCGTTGATGCCGTGTTGCTCGAAGGCGATTTGTCGGTAGAAGGTGCGGTTGCGGCAGCGGGGCACGCGGCAGATCCAGGTCGATGAGTGGTGGAGTTCCATGTGGTAGAGCCATTGCTGTGGGGTGCGGAAGGTGTTGGCTTCCTCGGTGCAGGCGTCGAAGATGCAGATGTAGGGCTCCAGGTCGGTGAGGACGTGTTTTCTTGATTTTGCCTCGGGGTGTTAGCAAGGTAAGATGGACTGGGGGAAGGGGCGAAGGCAAAAGAAACTCACCTCCATGCATCATGCGAGGCGTACCGAGCTGCTGGCAGCTTGAAGCGGCAGTACGGACACTCGAACTCTTCCTGGCCCGGGGCGAGAGGGGGAGGAGGGGGATGCTCTTCCTGTGCTGCGTCCCGCATGGCCAACACGAAGGTGACGGGGTTCAGGTTCTGCCTGGGGATGTGCATGGGGGAGTCATCCTGGGACCGACTGTGATAGTTCAACGCCCTGCGACGATCGCAGACCATCTTCCCCAGTCGGGCCTGGAGCACCTTGTTATGGACCTTGCAGCGGTAGCGGAGGGCGCGGCAGACCATCGCCTCGAACCTTTCGGTGACCTCCCGATCCCATTCGTCGCAGACGATGTAGTTGGCGTGGTGGACCAGCAGGTCACTTGGCGCATACATGCTGGACTGGGCGAAGAGAGCCGTGTTCCGGTCCAGCGTCCGGATCAGATGCCAGAGCTCGTAGCGGCAGAGCTTCAGGAGGTTGGTGAACGGGTCCTCGCAGTCCCTGTGACGCGGCTCTTCGGCGAACTCGGCGTCCAGGTCGGCTGCCTCTGATGAATCGGAAGAATACCAGGCATCATCTACTCCCATAGCAGCGATGGCAGCACCAACAACAGCAACCTCCAAAGCCTCAACATTCTCAACGGTTTTCAAAGCCGTCCTCAACTGTAACCGATCTGAGCCCATGCCGCAATTAGCACAACCCTCCTATCTCTCAAACCCTTCACATCTGAAACCTTCCGGTCAAGGTTAGGAAGGAACTCACAAGAGGAAATCTTCGACAGCATCAACCGCAATTCGCTGTGCAGCTCACTCCCCGCCTCGAGCTTGTTGCGTACCTGGTAGTCCAACGTCATGTCCACCCGGTCGGTCTCCAACACGCTCCAGTGCTCCAGCCAGGCCGCGAACTGCACCCGGTGGACATGGAAGGCGTGTGGGGCGCGATCTGCGAAGCGAGCGGCCAGTCTGTCCAGTCCCCTTCGAGACTTAAGGGCTATTTCAACGAGCGACGCTTGGCCGGGGGGTTTCATGACTACCTGTGGTCCGAGTCGGTGGCGGGGAAGTGGCTTTTGGATGCCCTGGGAGTGAGGGGAGGATGCGGGCTGAGGGCTGCGGGCTGAGGGGATGTTCTGATCTGTAGTGAGGGTTAACTCTGCTTGTTGGGAGGGTTGGGTGAGATGAAGGTGATATCCTTGGGCTTGACCTTTGGGAAAGACTCGAGAGAAGGAAGCAGGGCTATGTAAAAGAAAAGTGATATGGAAGTGACTTGGTGCAGCGAAGATAGACTGTCTGTAGCTTCACTGGCGATATGATGGTAGACGGTAAGGGAGACATGTGAGAAGAGCTGCACAGATGAAGTCCAAAACACCAGGAGAAAATGACAGGAAGATGAAATGGACAAGAAAGGTGTGTAAAGCTCACTACATCTATGTGTTTCGCCCTACTATGTAACGACTGCTCGCTTATGGGATAAACACGGCCAGATTGGGTATAGTAGGCCAAAAGATGAGTATTCACCTCGTGGCAGTTGACTTGCATAGACCCCACAGGAAACGTGCATGTCGGCATGCCGACCCCAGTCGGGGACTCTCAAAGCCGAATCGGATTTCGGGCCGATGTGCAGACAGCCTGCAGATACTACTAGGTCCCTTGTTGCTTCTTCCTTTTGGTGAGACTCTGTTTCTCGTCAAGATGTCAGCTCACTCCCGGTTACTGAGTAACATAACATCAAAATAAAATAAAATGAAAAGAGAACTACCTGTCTTTAAGGGAATGTGAGAATCGCGTCCTTGAAAAGAGAATTAAGTCATGATTGTTTTTGTAAATGTCTAACTGAATGAGAGCTTCACAGATCGAACTCCGCTGTCCACACAGACTCCGGTGCCGCAAAAGAAAACGCCAGCCCTGTGCAAAAGTAAACATTATGTACAGTAAATACTCAACAAGAATAACAACGGGATCTTGACCAAGCACTTGGCCATCCCCCTCTCTATGATTGCGCTTTTGTCATCATACCAGCCTTATCGATGCTCTTCCCGGACATGAAACTCCTTCTGTATCGTGATAGACAGAAGATCCATAGGGCCGGCCTCCTCATCGCTATGGCGGCCTTTCCCTATACTGTCGAGCTCAAGATGCGCCGATGTCGTCGTTAGCATGGCTTCCTCGTCGCGACGAGCGATCCTCTCATCTCCACCTTGGATCTTGCTGAGGATGTTGGGCGCGTACCGGACGGCTTTAGGTGGACCAGTGCTGCGGGGCTTGGGCTTGACGGGAGCAGGTGTGCCCAGCATGCGATTAAGGATGGTTCGGAAGAGTGGTTGTAGAACGGGAAGACAAGCGCAGAAAATGCCGATGGAGGGCTCAATGCTCGACCAGATGAAGACATCGCCCAGAATCCAGGTCACATCGACGCTGTTGACGAATGTGAAGTAGTAGATCCGGATCGCACTCGCCACACAGACGCTGTCAGATGGGTAAACCGTCAGTTACACTCTGTCGAAAGGCATGGCAGTGGAAGAAGCAAAGACTTACAATCCGCCTAGGAGGAAGATACTTAAGATCTGGATCTTCTGCGATCGCCGCAGCTGAAGTCTCCAGACCAGAGGAACAGGCACCAGCAAGATGACTATATCACCGACCATGTTTGCGACTGCGTGACCAATGTAGAATGCGTATAGATTGTATCTCTCTCTGCCCCC
Organism: Aspergillus fijiensis CBS 313.89; assembly: GCF_003184825.1. Taxonomy (NCBI): domain Eukaryota; kingdom Fungi; phylum Ascomycota; class Eurotiomycetes; order Eurotiales; family Aspergillaceae; genus Aspergillus; species Aspergillus fijiensis. The sequence continues at coordinate 418,176 of NW_024468993.1, read as the reverse complement.
TTCCGGGTCCAGGTATTTGGTCCAGTAGTAAGAGACAGGTTGACAGGCCGCCAGGAACGCAATGGTGCAGCCGACCCAGTAACTCAGAGCTAGGACTATACAAGCCCACATGGTCCACCTCATGCCGAAGATGCGCCGGTAGGACAGGATAATCGAGAGTTTGATGAGCGTGACAGTGGTCACGTATAGGAGGACATTGGCGAACAGAACCTAAGTAATGTTTCCAAGTCAGTCCATTATTTCATTTATGCGGCAGGAAACATTGCTGACCTTCACCATGGCGACGATATCGTCCATGTTTACTACCCAGATGTGCTTGCCGACGCCGTATTTTCCCCCTACGTATAGTTAGCATATGATCACATGAGAAGACATGAAAGCCACTAACCCACTACAGCACTAATCATATTCGCCGTTCCAGAGAGCTATGTCAAGTCATCAGTGGAGGTCAAGTAAGTAGAAAACATTGGGAATGTACCAGCGCTGCGACGATCAGCCAATCATCCAAGCCTATGCGAGCCTGCTGCACCTTTATCCGAGAGAACAACCGGACACTGATTGTGATGCAAGCCAAAGTGTACATTGTCGCGACGATGGCGTCATTTTTGGATTCATTGTTGGCTGTGAGGTCGGTGCCTTTTGGCGGTAGACCGACGAGGTCCGACATATCCAGGTCCTTTATCGATGGAGCATGCCCACAAGCATCGTGGGACGAGCAATGCTCAAGTTGAAGAGGACAGTGGGACAATCCGGGGGTCCGACTAGCTTTTGTTCCTTGATCCATCGATCAGGGGCCAGGTGAACTGGCCGTTAATATAGAGACCGAACCACATGGCCCAAAGCACAGTGGGTGAGCCTAGCCCTAACCCATGATGCAATATTACAGTAACCCTGGGGCTGATTTGCTTCTCCGATCCTCTGCAAGGTAGACATTCTAGAATACGCACAAGCGATCCAGCCTGTGAGCTTCCATTATGTGGATGGTATACTCATCACGGGGGGCCAAAGGCAGTCCTCTGGTTCTTAGCATGATCGATAGCGGGTGGGGGCGCTTTGACAGGAAGATTTCCACCCGGTCGGTCACTTTTCAAGTGTCTCGCGGGAAACAGGTCGGAGTACGTGTTTCGGTGCGGAACGGCGCACTAACTGCCAGAGATTAATTGTTCTCCATCCACTGTGCTCCGAACTGACTCAGTAGAAGAAAGGAGAAGCCCCGATGTTTTCGTTAAGACTTTTTTCAAAGTATCTGCTCCATATCCCTTCGACGAACCTTGAAAGACGAAGTCAGTGCAGCAGTTCGGTCTGTCCGAGAGGACGCCAAACATAGCCTTCCGGCCCCAGCTTAGTTCTTACATGCACTTCAACCTCCCCCGGTAACGCAAGAGCTCTCCCTGTAGATGCATCCTTGCAGGGTTGGAACTGTGCGATCCTCGCGCCCCCAAAAATCCCACGTTTTCTGACTCAAATTCTACCTTTGGCACGTGGGAAAATCGGTGGCCTGATGACAGATATCCATCCAGGCAGTACGGTAATCCGTGCGCTATTCGATCAAGCATGTTTCTGCCATATGAGACAGGGTCGTAAGAGACCCGCTAGCCACGGAGAGATTCCCAAACAGAGCTTTGATGGTGCTTAATAGATGTTGATAAGTATCAAGCGGTGTGATTGTTCTCTAAGCCAATGAATCGACTCGGGGCATCTAGTCTTAAAAGCCAGCCACCGATAGAACAGTTGACGTATGCACTCCGCCGAACTTGCCGGCAATATGTGACAAGCTATCTGGTGTGGCAGGGAGTGACAATATATTGTTCATGAGCCAGTGTCAGAGCTTTAGGGATATGACTTTCGAGCATGGTTTGACTCGACGAATGGAATCGTGCTCAGTAATGATCGAGAGCAACCTAAGTACTAAGTGGCAGTACTTCCGATGGGTGGTCTCTTTTCCCGACCGGGCAGTTGGTTGTAGGGACGTTATAATTGGACATAGAGCTGTAGAAGAATAATCTAAAAGTTGAACGTGCCTGTCATATGACTATTTGCTCAGGTGTGATTCCAGAAGAGGGCAAGTTGTTCTTGGCTTGAGGAATGAGGTTCATCGGATGAGCAAGTAGAATGAATGTACGGAGTAAGTACGGATGAGAATGGCAGGGAATGGCGATGCTGCATGGCTTCCAGAAGCCGAGCGGGAAGACAAACCAGCCAAAAACCACTCCCCACCGTACGCCCCCGCTAAGTTCCAAAGTTTACCGGACCGACTGCCTATTCTTCCTATGGATGACAGACAGCCCGGGCAAATTAAGGAACCTTCATATCCCACTGGCATGGATGATGGATCCCATGATCCGCATCGAGGCAGCACAGTTCTTTCGCCCAGGCATAGCTTAATCCCCCCCTTTTATAAAAAGAACAAATCAGTGATCGGAGGGCACTTGCCTTCTCTCTCCCCTCATTTATTCCCTGCGATTCATGATCGACCGTTACTTGGGTAATCCCGAGCGTTTCACAACATGACCGGGACACCACAAAGCTTGAGTCGAGGCTTATATGTGACCATTTTAAGATCCCACTGCATCCCACCTGCCTCCACCCCTTGAATTTCCGCCTCGCGTTATCGCCGCCAGGCAGTTACCGCTTCCATTCATCGAGGTCTCCTATCGCTTTTCTCTATGGATAGTGATCACGGTGATCCTCAATGACTGGTTTGCTGAGAATCTTGGCTCAACGTGCAGTACGATCATGCGCCGGCAATTCCACCTCGTGATTATATTTCTTCATCGAAGTTTATTTACATCTGATCGTGTACAAATCATGTCGTAGCCTGCACATCCCCTAGATTTTCCCAGCATCGACAAGTGTACGAGCCCTGAACCCTGCCGCAAAGCCAGTGCTAGCTTTGAGGATACGGAGTGCCCCCAGCACCCCTGCCCCTTGTCGAACATGGACAAGTGGGGTCAAATGGATAAGCTTTGCATGCTGAAGGACAATATCCACATTCACCCACTGCTTGGCGACTTCCCTTAAAACAAATCTCAGGTGCATGACCTAGCTCCGAGCGGCGCAGCGGCACGAAGCCTTCAATACGGTCGCCAACTAGCATCCTGAGCTTTGGCTCGAGTCGAGGCGCGACCCTCATTGTTCCTGCAATATATCCTCGAAGGTCGACTTGATGGAGTTCTCCCAGTCGTGCTCGGTCTTTGAGGGCTTCCATCCAACCGCGAAAGCCTTATCGGGTCTAGTACTAGAGCTGTTTTGTTCTGTCAGATCTTTTTCAGTTTGGAATTGAAGAGTTGAATCTCACTTGGAAGCAAAGCACGCTTCCGCGTAACCCAAGTCTCCATCGGCAAGTTTCTCTGCAGCATCCTCAAGGCTTATCGATCTCGGGCTAGCTGACTTCAAGACGCCCATGTCATACCCTGCTTTGCCTATCCGGCTTGTCACATCAAGCCACTTATGAGACCCAGTATTGGCGAAGTAGTAACCATTTCGGCCATAGGGAATTTCCTCGCTGGACAGTATTCTCGCCACTAACGTGACATAGAGACGAGCCAGGTCCTCTACATGAACATGGCCCAGCTGCGCTTCGCCGGTGTCGACATGTTCTGCGTAGCCAGATGCAATTGCATTCCTGATCAGTGTGGGGATTTGGTGTGACTGCTTCTTGAACCACCCGCTACCCCGGCCATAGACGAGTGGGGGCATGACAACGTACGCCTTGACCCCCAAGCTCTCACTCGTCTGTATGGCTGTAAGTTCGGCCGTTCTCTGCGCGTAGGCTTCTTGAGAGTCGCGCGTTTGCTCATAATCGAATATATCATCATCCTGATCGGAAAATGTTCGCAACTCGAATGGGGATGATGTGATAGATGGGACGGATACGCAGGTTGTTCCTGAGAGCTGAGGAGTTCCAAGATTGCTCTGTCAATATGCTTTCCTTGAAGAATACTGTGAGTAACAGCGGACACAGTTACTCACATGAAGGAAGTGGACATTTCGACCAGTCTGCTCACGTCTCTTGCTGAGACCCTGTATGAGTGCCTTGGTGGCGGCAACGTGGAAGCCGGTCGCAACATTAACAACGATATCATGGCTGCTCGCCGCTCGTGCTAGTCCGTCTGCATCATCAAGACCAGACACAAGGGTCGTTTGAACCCCTTTGCTAGCCAAGAGATCTGCTTGCTCTGAGCGACGTACAACAGCCGTGATGGATAGCTTTGCGGGTTGAGTCTCAGCCAATTGGAGCAACTGATGCAGTACAGTTCCTCCACTGCAATGATCGCGTTAGAGTCTCATACGACGCTCTTTCAAGATGAGACGTACATGAATCCAGTGGCCCCTGTCAAAAGTACTTTGGTCTGCGCCATGATCAATTGGCGGTATACTTTTTGTGGCTGTCGACGAACATCCTCTCTTCACTTGGAAGGTACAAGTCACTTATATACATATACCCCGCTTGGTGGCTGATAATCGCGATTACAAATAGAGCCTTGTCACATGCGGGGCTTCGAGAGGGAACTTGGGTTCCTCCTGCCCACAACATGAAAGTGAAAATGACGATTGGCCATAGTTAGTTCTATTTGAGAGGGATTTTGCTGGCGCTAGGCCCACGCGGAATATATTTTCCTAGCACTTCCTCAAATTCGACATAACTTCTCACTAACAAGAATCATCGATCGTCGTCATCACTGAGACTCTGTTCCCTGTGATCTCTGACTTAACTCGATGTACGAGTACTTCTGACCAGACTACATCTTTTATAGTCATTGCAAGGGTGTAGTATGTAATAGGCCAGGCATGAGCTTTCCCAGAACCTGCTTGTCGTGACTGCAGAATCTGGAACCCTCTTGGGGAAAAAGCAACGAGAGCTCTTGTACAAAAGTAGTAACCATTTCTATACCTCGTTTCATGGCATTACAATCACCATATTTGTACACTGTTCGTTTCGTACAAAGCCGACTAGATGAGTATACCAGCACGTGACTGTGGCAGACCTCAAAATGGTGGAAGGTTTTCGACTAGCCAAATCCGGACAGGCGTGGGCTGGGCTCCGCTCCTGCCCCGACCGCATCCGTCTGGCTCTTATCAACCACCGCTGCCATTTCAATGATCGGCGTGCCTTCTGCTTAGGTTCACATAGATACTGTCAGTTCTACATTCACCAGTCGATATGAGCGGCTTCAGAGGGGTTATGAAAGAGGGCTGGCACCCTAAAGGCCGAGAGGGGAAGAAGGAAGGCTGGAGGAATGATTTCAAAGGCATCAATCAAGTGGTTCGTGTCTGCTCCCGATGACGCAGTTGAGCTTAGTGCTGACCAACGCTCCAACATTCAGGCCGGATGGATGGGTAAAGGAAAGGACAAGGACGAGCGTGAAGAGCATGTCGCCGTACCACTCTCATCCTTGAAGGATCCCGCCTCTTTTGGACCACCACCGAAGCACATCAAATACCACGGCGCCGGAGCGCTCCCGAACGAACTCACACCTGATCGGAGAGGCCTGGGTGCCCCCTTATCAGAAGATCAGATTCAACAACAACACGCACGACAACAGGAGGAGGAGCAAGCTCGAAACGATGAGGCTCAGACGCCAGCAGCTCCTCCCCTACCATATCGAGTGAACCGGACAGGACTAGATACCGCCAACCTACCCCCGCCCCCAGTCAGGCGCGTGGACTCTCCGGTGGACTCTGTGACATCTGCAAGCTCCAAACCAAAACCCAGTGTTCCACCTCGACTTCCGTCCCGGGCCAGCTCAACACTATCCTCGCATTCGCCTACTCCGCCTCCCGCATATTCCACACAGCCGTCAACAACTAAACCTCTTGAAGGATACCTGAATCAGAATGCCACTTCTAATCTCTCTCGATCCGGTATCTCGGTGCCTGCTCTCGGAATTGGGAGTGATAGCAGGCCTTCCGGCGCTGCTTCGCCACCAACTGCGGGCCCAGTTGGTCAAGCTCCGGTCAATGAGCTCCAGTCACGCTTTTCTCAGTTGAGAACTACATCCTCCTCCCCAGCACCTCCTCCACCAGCACGAGGGAGTACATACGCAAACGAATCATCGCCTGTTTCTGCCACTCACGCACGGAGTGGTTCTGCGTCGCTCAACGACTTTCGCGAGCGACATGGTGACAAAATCGATGCCGGCAAACAAAGGCTAAACGGACTCAATGAGAGATACGGAATCTCGCAGCGGGTCAACAAATTCTTCGATGATCAGAAGTCCCCAAGTGCTCAGGTGCCCCCGGTGCCCCCGCACCCGGTTGTACATCGTTCCTCGTCAAGCATTGACTCCTTGAGCCAGAGAAAGGCTCCGCCGCCGCCGCCTCCAAAGAAGGCGGGCATGCGATCAACACCTGTCAATAGCACGGGTTCTGCGCCGCCGCCTGTTCCGTTTAACACCAAACCCCGCTGAGCGAAGGGTGACTATCATGTTTATATGTAACACTAGCCGGTTATTCTATGCGCGATGTGCTCGTGCTGCTGCACATGTACTTCAGCAAATCTCGTCGTGATTGCTGGATATCAGTCGTTCTCTCTACATTCAACTGTATATAAGGTTCTAGGCTAGAAGAAACATGGATGACAGATGCTGGAGTAGCCCAAGCGTACTAATCCGATTGAGTATAGCCAGTAACTAAGGGAGAGGCAATGACGTCGGCGGGTCATGCTGACTCAAGTTCGAAGAATGAATATTGCCGCTGTTTACCGCCTTACATGGCTGCCTAAACGCAATTAATTCTTGATGAGGTCTACTTGATGTCATTAGATTTGAAATGGTGGTTACTGTATGTTATTGTTCATCCGTCAATGGCTTGATTGCGGGGAGCGTGAACATGGATGAATGGTGGCCACCATTGGCGTCATTAAATGGTCAGAGAATTATTCATTTGAGCTGGTTGGTTAACCGAGGCGCAAAACACTCCTCCTTATTGAAGAGAAGAGAAACTGGAAAGGATTCTTTTATGCAGGAACGGGGAAGGTGCCTTAGGCTCTCACAAGACTATGAAGATAGCTTCCATTCTCAGCCCCTTCTGGAACTACAACAACTCCTACTCCTACAAAGCATCCCTTGGTTGCCGACCACAATTTCTTGCCAGGGAGTGGCCGGACCTCCCCCAGAATCCCAAATAAGGTGTGATGCTGGCGTTAATCACAATCACAAGCATACCGGACCTCTCCAGAAAAATTATTGCGCGCATTGAAGTCTGCCTGCCTTTGTTGGGCCGAGGCTTTGAAGGGCGACCGAATTCCCAACAAAACGCATCATGGCTCCACTTTAATGCCCTTGTCGTTGCTCCCATTTGTCCTTATCTGGGTATCCTGCTTGGCTCAGTCCGGCGACAGGTCGGAGCTGCGATGAATGGAAGTTGGAATTGATCAAAGTGACTGGATAATGGATATTATTGACCTCTTGACTGTTTCTGAGTAGTCCCAAGTTTCACCTGTTGAAAAGAGATAATTGCCTCTGCTTTCCTCCCAGGCGCCCACGACGATCTCCTCCCTTTTTATTTTGTTGGTTAACCTTCGTCATTGCTCTTTTTAAATATCCTCTTCTCTTCCCACATTGCATATCCCGAGGATTAACAGGGTTGATGCAATAACAAAATAATTGATCCTTTATCCGAACTCTTATCGGATTGATTGGCGCCTGGGGCCCTAGCAGTTTGTGCTAAGTTAGTATTGCGGGTGTGGTTTTCCACGAGAACTTTTTTTTTTTTTTTCCAAAGCCGGCTTCCTTCCCTTTTTTGGGGTCAAGGACGTGGACTGTTGAGAAAAGCTTCCCCATTTACCCCATTATCAGTGCCATTGGACGTGACTAGGGCATAACTATCTGCTCAATTCCTCCCTCTTGTTCACTTAGGCACTACCATATCTCCCTTTGTGATCACAACCATCATCTACCTCTCTATACATACCTATACACCATTGTCCGCTCCCGATTGCGTCACAATGGTCGACATCACCGTCGATGGCCAGTCGAACCCGGCTGTCATTCGGTTCGGACTCCCTCCTTCTTCTCTTCTACAATTCCCTCCCAGTGAGCTTCCTGCTACGCTGCCTGCGCCTATTACCTCCGAACCGACCTGGTACCAGCCCTTCAACATCCCTCCCGAACTATACAACCAGCTCCTGGACGTGCGCGTCCCCATCACCATCGCCAGCGTCTACGCCGTCACTGTCATCTTGTTGAACCAGGTTAACAAGAGTCGCGGTTACAAACCCTGGGGATTCAGTCAAACGAGGCTCTTCAAGCTCTTCGTGATCCTCCACAATGTCTTCTTGGCTATCTATTCCGCGTGGACCTTCGCCGGCATGATCCGCGCCTTCCGCAACTCGTGGCCCAGTCACGATGATCCCAACTACGTCGCAGCCGTCGCAGATACTCTGTGCAAGGTCAATGGCCCGCGCGGTTATGGTAACGCCGCTGTCTACGATCCTTCTGTCGAGCAGTGGACCATTCGGAACCCGGAATACAAGCTGGCTGAGACGGGCGTGCCTGACTTCACGGATGTTGGTCGCCTGTGGAACGAGGGACTGGCCTTCCTTGGGTGGATCTTCTATCTGTCCAAGTTCTACGAAGTTTTGGACACCGTGATCATCCTCGCCAAGGGTAAGAAGAGCTCTACGCTGCAGACTTACCACCATGCTGGTGCCATGATGTGCATGTGGGCTGGTATTCGCTATGTTGCGCCTCCTATCTGGATCTTCACCTTGGTTAACTCCGGTATTCACGCTTTGATGGTACGTACCTCCAAAAATCTTTTCACAGGGTTGCTCGCCTAGCGCTGACTGACGTATTGCACAGTATACTTACTATACCATCACCGCTCTGCGTATCCGTGTCCCTACCGTGATCAAGAGGTCCTTGACCACTATGCAGATCACTCAATTCGTCATTGGTTCTGCCATGGCTGCTTCCTATCTCTTCATCAGTTACACACTCCCAGCCAGCCAGGGTGCTTTCGAAGCGCCCCTTTCGACTGTCCAGTTTGTGGCTGCCGAAGCTGCGGAGGAGGGATTGGTGCCCTGGATCAAGAAGCTTGCTTTCCGGGCTGCAGGTGCGGAAGGCCCTGCCGAGAACGTGGGAGTTCCTGACACCCCTGCTGCTGCTCCTGTGCAACCCCACCGTGTTGGTCCCATGGTCACTTGCATGGATACTACCGGACAGGGTTTCGCGATCTGGCTCAACGTTGTGTACCTTCTCCCCTTGACTTACCTCTTCGCTCGTTTCTTTGTCCGGTCTTATCTGTATCGCAAGGAGCCGGGCGCTCGCCAGCCCAGCAACATCCAGGCCGCTGAGAAGGCTGGCTTGGATGCCTTGAAGGGTGTCAGCCGCGAAATCCGCAAGGCAGTCGAGGTGAATGGAGAGACCAGCGAGAGCACCGAGGATGAGGCCCTCAACCGCGTTCAGGCTCTCCGCTCGCACAACAAGTCTCAGCAGAAGTCGGCTGTCGAAAATTCGCCCATTCGCACACGCGCCACCACTGCCAAGCAGAAGGCCCGCGCTGTCTCCAGCGATGCGGACTCCGACCAGGGCTTCTCTACTGTCCCTTCCAAGAAGGGCGCCAAGAAGACCACCAAGGAAGAATTGCAGGCCCCCCCTGTGGTCGACGCCAAGGACTCCAACCCGTTTGAGGTTCTGGATCGATCTGCCTAGGCTCGGGAATTTGAGCACTGGTGCCTCTTCGAGAAAACCTTTTACCTCAGTTCGGCTTCGAGGAGTATTCGACGAGCTAGATGGCGCAAATCCTCTAAGTCGGCTTCACCAGAGGTTGTCGCTTATCTCAGCTCAATTTCTTCCTTGCGGTTCTCTCTTGTCAGAATTCAGAATTCATGCCGCTCTGGATCTCTGGACCGGCCGCGCAGACCATCGAGGATGAATCAGCGATTGCGCCCCGACCGACTCGGGTGCGATGGATCCCCGCACGCTGCGCCCAAAGCTGTGCGGGAGCTGGTTACCTGGTGGCTGCTTTCGCACTTTCCCCACGCTCAGTTGTATACTATTCCAGCCCCGTCTCTTGCTTGCGATGGGGGATTGGGTTGCAGCTCTTTGCTATTCTTGTCTATAACAAATTTTGTCCTTTTGCCGTTCAATGCTTTGTTTTGGTTGGTGTACATATTGGGGGCGTCATTTGCAGGTGGGTCTGGGCTTTGTTCTCGCTGGGAGTCTCTGGGTAGGATGCGGAAAAGTGAATAGCTATTATTGACCAAATAAGCAAGATCAGATCGGAACAATGGAACAAACGAATCAGTATCATGTCTGAGAATGGAAGACTTTCGAAATGTTCTCGTAGTTTGTCGTTCCTCTGTTGTTTTGAGTTGAGAAAAGGGCGGTCAAGTGAGCCACCGCCTACCCTTTGCTCAGATACCGCTGCCTCCATGCCAGAGTCTCTCTCCCTCCTTTCAACTTTCCAGTATAACTCGCTCCCAGCTCCCAGGATGCAACCCATTATTGGCATCGATCCGGTCGAAGTCGGACTCAGTCTTCTGCAGCGATGCTATCGTCGCTGTCGGTCATTTGATCTGCATTGATTGCGATGGGAGTGATTTCCACACAATGGTGAGGAAATTGGAACCGAGGCTCATCCTTCCAGGGCAGGTCCACACATCATAAGACAATTTGCCAGGTCGGCAAGATAAACAATCATTCAATCAAGAGAAATATGACCGGCCCCTCCCCCTCTTATTCGAAGAAGTCAGCCTCCGGCGAAATCGCAGGCCGGGCGTGGACGGTGACTGGAGGAAAAACCCCCAGGCTAAATTTCCCCACAGCCGTCTCCCCGCCGGACTTGGGTGGCTATGACGAGCCGGCAATGGTTCAGACCCTGGTCCCTTTCCCCACATCCCTCATCTCGCCTTGGGCTCTTTGCTCGAAAGCACGCGGCAGAGAAGCTCTGCGCCTCTTCATTTACCAGTTTGGAGACGCGCAACGGCTCTAGTGCATCGCATGAGCGACCTAATCAACCACATATTAAATGTCCTCGCTTGGGCCCAATCGCTTACCGTCTCCCGCCTCCGCCAGTGGAGTTAAGTGGACAATGTCGGGTCCGTTTGGTCATTTGGTCGTTTGGTCCTCTTTCCTGTTTCCCCAGCAAAGCTGAGCTTTTTACCAAGTTGAGCTCGAGAGGACTTTTTTTTTCTCTCTCTCTCCTTCGGTTTTCCGTCAATGCCCACGCCAAAAGTCAATTCCGGTGTCTAGTAGCTTCTGTCCTGTTGACGATGCAAAAATTCTGGTGACGTGGGGTTCCTACCTGCCTGGCGAAGGAACCGGGTATAAATTGAGGGCGCCTGGTCGCGGCCGTTCAAAGAAAATGTTTCTCTCCCAAGCACATTTTTTTTCTTGCCTTGCCTTTGTCTTGCCCGCGCAGACAGGTGCATGGTCTGAGCCATGGCGCGATTACTCTTGCCAATTTCGCTTTTGCTGGCAAACTCAGGTCTGCTGACCGCTGCTCAGAACCAGACTGCTGAGGGGTGGGAAGTCTTCAACAATGGACTGACCACCGACGTTCAATGGGATCATTACAGTTTCCATGTGAATGACCAGCGAGTCTTTGTATTCTCTGGCGAGTTTCACTACTGGCGCATTCCCGTTCCCGGCTTGTGGAGGGACATTCTGGAGAAGATCAAGGCTGCTGGCTTTACCGGTTTCTCCATCTACACCAGCTGGGGATATCATTCCCCGAACAACCACACAGTTGACTTCTCCACCGGCGCTCACAACATCACCTCGATCTTCGATCTTGCGAAGGAGCTCGGCCTGTACATCATCGTCCGTCCCGGACCGTACGTCAACGCGGAGGCCAATGCTGGCGGGTTCCCCCTCTGGTTGACCTCCGGTGAATACGGAACCCTGCGGAACAATGATTCGCGGTATACGGATGCCTGGAAGCCATACTTTGATGAGGTTTCTCAGATCACCAGTCGCTACCAGGTTACCAATGGCCACAACACAATCTGCTACCAGATCGAGAACGAGTACGGTGACCAATGGCTTACCGACCCGAGCCAGAGGGTTCCCAATGAGACTGCCATTGATTATATGGAGCTCCTCGAGGCAAGCGCACGCGACAATGGCATCACAGTTCCATTGACCTTCAATGATCCCAACATGAATGCGAAGTCCTGGTCCAGTGACTGGTCGGATGCTGGAGGCAATGTTGACGTTACTGGTGTTGATTCCTACCCTTCCGTAAGTGATTTATCTCCGATATGTATCTTTCTACCAATCTGACCAATCTAGTGCTGGTCATGCGATACTAGCGTGTGCGACTCCACCAACGGCGCCTATGTTCCTTATCAGCTGGTCGAATACTATACCTACTTCCAAGAGTTCCAACCCCACATGCCCTCATTCCTCCCCGAATTCCAGGGCGGCTCTTACAACCCATGGGCTGGGCCCGAAGGTGGATGCGGCGACGATACCGGTGCGGACTTTGTCAACCTCTTCTACCGGTGGAACATCGCGCAGCGGGTCACCGCCATGAGCTTGTACATGCTGTACGGAGGAACCAACTGGGGTTCGATCGCTACCCCTGTGACCGCGACCAGCTATGACTACTCCGCACCCATCTCTGAGGATCGTTCAATTGGCTCCAAGTACTACGAGACCAAGCTGCTGTCGCTGTTCACCCGCAGTGCCGGCGACTTGACCATGACGGACCTGGTCGGAAATGGAACCCAGTACACCGACAACTCCGTTATCACTACCTATGAACTTCGGAACCCGGAGACCAATGCGGCATTCTACGTGACGCGGCACGCGGACTCCACCTCGGACACGAATGAAGCTTTCAAGCTGCACCTCAATACGTCGGCTGGAAACCTGATCGTTCCCCGCAACGGAGGCAAGATCAGAATCGATGGACATCAGTCCAAGATAATTGTCACGGACTTTAATCTCGGCTCGGAGACTCTGCTGTACTCTACGGCCGAAGTGCTTACCTACTCGGTCATCGACAACGAGCCGACCCTTGTCCTCTGGGTGCCGACCGGCGAGTCTGGAGAGTTCGCTGTGAAGGGTGCCAAGTCTGGATCCGTCCTCTCGAAGTGTGCGAAATGCTCTCAGCCGACCTTCAAGCGGCAGGGAGGCAGTCTGACCGTCAGTTTCACTCAGTCCGCGGGAATGAGTGTGCTGAAGATCGACGACAAGCTGCGCGTGGTTCTTCTGGATCGGACTGCAGCCTATCTCTTCTGGGCCCCTACCCTGACCGAGAATCCTTTGGCCCCTGCCAACGAGACAGGTATGGAAAGCTCACCTCGGCATATCGTCTGCAGAATACTGACTTCTTTATAGTACTCATCCAAGGTCCCTACCTTGTCCGTTCCGTGAAGGAAGATGGCAACACTCTTGAAATCAAGGGTGACGCGGTCAACGCTACGGAGATTGAGGTCTTCGCTTCCAAGAAGGTCAAGAGCCTGACCTGGAACGGCAAGCAGATCAAGTCGACCAAGACTGCCCACGGTAGTCTGCGAGCCTCTTTGGCTGCTCCAAAGGCTATTACTCTTCCAGCTTTCACATCCTGGAGATCGAACGACAGCTTGCCTGAGCGTAGTGTATCATATGATGATACTGGTGCTGCTTGGGTTGGTATGTATACTCGACCCCGATCTACTTTAGGTCACAGCCTAACAGAACTCAAGCGGCCGACCACATGACGACCTACAACCCCCAGCCCCCGGCGACCCTTCCAGTCCTTTACGGTGATGACTACGGTAGGCAGTCTGGCTTGGTACAAGACCAACAATCAACTAATCACGACTACAGGTTTCCACAACGGCATTCGTCTGTTTCGCGGATACTTCAACAGCTCCGCCTCCGGCGTATTCCTCAACATTCAAGGTGGAGACGCATTGTAAGCTCATCCCTCCTCCCTTTAACCCCTTCTACCCGTAGAGAAAGTAACCAGCTAACCCCCAAACTAGCGGCTTCTCCGCCTGGTTGAACGGCCAGTTCGTCGGCTCCTACCTCGGCAACGCTACCATCACCCAAGCCAACAAGACCATCACCTTCCCCGCCGAGTACCTCTCGTCCGACCCCAAGACCACCCCCAACGTCCTGCTCGTCGTTCACGACGACACCGGCCACGACGAGACCACCGGCGTCCTCAACCCCCGCGGTATCCTCGAAGCGCGCTTGTTGTCTAACACCTCCTCTACCGCCCCCGAATTCACCCACTGGCGCCTCGCCGGCACCGCGGGCGGAGAATCCAACCTCGACCCCGTCCGCGGCGTCTACAACGAAGACGGCCTCTTCGCCGAGCGTGTCGGCTGGCACCTTCCGGACTTCGACGACAGCAAGTGGGCCGTCGCTTCTTCGTCCTCTTCTTCCTCCTTGTCCTTCACCGGCGCAACCATTAAATTCTTCCGCACCACGGTGCCCCTCCAGATCCCCACCGGACTGGACGTCTCCATCTCGTTCGTCCTCGGCACCCCCGACGATGCCCCCAGCAACGCCTACCGCGCCCAGCTGTTCGTCAACGGCTACCAGTACGGCCGGTACTTCCCCTACATCGGCAACCAGGTCGTCTACCCGGTCCCCGCGGGCGTGCTGAACTACAACGGCGAGAACACCATCGCCGTGGCGGTGTGGGCGCAGACTGAGGCCGGCGCCGGGATCAGTGTGGACTGGCGCGTAAACTATGTGGCCGACAGTTCGTTGAGTGTAGCCGCGCTGGAGACGGCGGAGTTGCGGCCCGGGTGGACCGAGGTGCGCGAGAAGTATGCTTAAACGGCGGCAAGTTTTGGGAGGTACAGTCTTGTGTTCTTGATGTATCTAGGAAAGTAGTTTTGGGGGATGATGTACAGCAAGCATACTTAGCTTGAATGAAGAATGAGAATGAGGAACGTTAAATGTGTACCTATTGTCTGCATTGAGTGCTAGACTAGCATTACGGCAAAGTATGAGCACTCTTATCTACAGGTCGACCTGGATCTTCGGCATTGATGCCTCCGGTCTATTCTTGGATTCGAAGCAAAAGAGAGATAGACACGAGGTGTTCAAGGCAACCCCATACCTGTAGACACCATGCGACCCCCCCAATCAGGCGAATCAGCTGACCTAATCGCCTTCTTCTCCAACCTCCCCCCTCCTCCTCCTCATATGAAGAAGAGACAAGAGAAAGGGAGGTGACGGCGGCCCTGATTGCTTGCTCACCGCCCATCTCAGAAGCCTTGGCTAGTTTTTCGCAGTTAGCCTGACGTAGTCAGAATCCAAGCATCTTCCACCTATCTCTCTCTCTCTCTCTCTCTCGCGCGCGCGCGCGCGCAGGTGTCATCTGGAGACTTCAGCTGAGTACTGTACAGACAGTACCATCGAGCACTACCAGGGTGGTTGGTTAGTCCCGGAATCAGCTGGGAACGCAGTTTGTGGCTATGGGGCCAGGAGGCTTTTGTTCACGACTAGGTCGATAACTACCAGTGTATGAATTCTTACTTGCTGGTTTCCATACGTAGCCAAAAAGCGCACGTGCTCTATCTGGCAGAGGTACACTTACACTGGCCAACAGAAAAGCATTTATACAGAGAATCAATCATATTTACTCGACTTGTTGGAATCATAAAAACAAGTCATATAGCCAGCTATAGCTAGTTCACTCTCATGATATACCCTTCTCATAACCGACCAAAACAAAAAATATACACGTCCAGGCACCCTGTCCCAGGATACAGAGATCTTAGACCAGGAATCGGAAGCCTCTGGAACTGGCTTGGCCAGGCACCTCCCCGCTACTGATGCCTTCTCCGCGGTCGAGTTTCTTGTTCAATCGCACGAGAACGAAGCGGAGCGCCGTCGCGGCGAGAATGGCCAGGAAGGCTGTGGCGCAGTTGACGGACATGGCGGTGACTATATCTCTTATTAGGCTCTGCAAAAGAAACACAGGATGGAGTGCAAGAGACTCACCGTAACGCGGAGCATCGCTGTCAGGGTACATGTAGCTCGCGTAGATACTACTGATGTTACTGATACAGTTGATGCCCGCCAGGGCCGCGGCACGCTTGGAGGCCGGACGAGGCAAGGTGCTCGAGATCCAGCCCAAGGCCACGACGTAGCTGGCGTAGAAGGAGGGGACCATGAGCATCATGGCCACGTAGCGCGGAGCGACGCTCGTGGTGGCGGCAGCGAGGATAAAGGCCGCCACGGAGATGTAAAGTGGTAGGGTGATGTGGAAATAGCGCTCACCGGTCCGGTCGGCGTGCCAGGCGTTGGTGAAGGCGGTGATGACGGCCAGACAGTAGGGAGGGGCGGTCAGACACAAGGTCTCGATGTTGCCGTAGTTGAGGGTCTTCACAACAGTGGGGAAGAAATTGGTAACCGAGGCAGAGGAGACAATTCCGAGAATAAGAAGCATCTAAGTTCATTAGCGATGGAATAAGCAGAAGGATTCGGTTCGACAGTAGGTTGACTTACCAACAGGTAGGTCTTAATGTCGGTGAAAGCCAGCTTGACACCATGCAAGAAGGTTTGCTGCTCGCTATCGACCCAATCGTCTTCGCCAATATCTTCCTCCAGACGCCAAGCAGCCAGCTGCTTCTCCTCCTCGGTGAGCCATGGGGTGGTACGCGGAAAATTGGGGAGGATGAAGACAGAGGAGAAGGCCACAACGATGGTGATGGCTCCCTCGATAATGAAAAGCCAGCGCCTGGTTAAAGTCAGTAAGGGGCACATAAAGCTCGCTTGAGTGTACTTACCATGACCGAAGTCCCATTTTGTGGTCCATTCCATCCGTGATGCCGGCAGCGATGAGGCCAGAGAAGGCTCCCGACAGGAGAGAACCCGAGTACAGCGCGGCAGTACGGAATCCAAGTTCCTTGCGAGTATACCAGGCACTCAAGAAGTAGAGACATCCGGGCTAAGAGAGAGAGAGAGAGTTAGCAAACCCTTTGCGGATCTTGCCAGGAGCGAACGCATACAAAATAGGCTGCCTCCACGAAACCCAAGAAGAACCGAACGATAACCAGACCAGCATAACTTTGAGCGCCAGCGGTGCACGTCGAGATAATACCCCAGAGCAACATAGATCCCGGGAGGTAGAGAGCGGGTTTACCGATCTTGTTGAGCAGCAAGTTGGACGGAACTAAATAATCAGAACTTATTCATAACGACGCAAAAAGAAACAAAAGAGGGGCTCCTACTCTGCATCAACAAATAACCCACAAACAGAATACTGACGCAAGTCTGATATTGCACTCCCACCAGGCCCAAATCTTCCTCGAGACCGGCCAATTTGGCAGCCGCCTAGTAGGTGATCAGCAACAAGGATCGCAAGAAGGGGCCACGGGTCACGTACAATATTATTCCGATCCAGGTAATTCAAGATATACATGATAATAAGCATAGGCAGCAGACGCAAATCGATCTTGCGGACCAGAGCGCGTTCGGCTTTCTGACGCTCCTCGGGCGACAGACTGGCGACATAGGCCGGGGCCTCTTTGCGAGGATTGGGCTTGTCGGCGTTGGCCACTGCATTGGGGACGATTTCGACGTTGTCGACATGGCTCTTGTCGATGTCCCGTTCGGGATCATAAGAGGTCCTGGGAGACATGTTGCGTCTCCTAGTTTGGGGAAAGGAGTCTATAAATTGACCTCCAAAAGCAACAGATTGAAGACCCGAGTATCACAGAATAAAGTAACTCAGTGAAAGAGAAAAAGGAAGGGGTATCAAGAGGAGAGAGAAGAAGAAGAGGGAAGGGGGTAAGAGACAAGACAGGGCAGCCAGCCAAGTCGGGATCAGGAACCTTTTTGTGTGCAGGGCATGGTGGGAGGAGCCGAAGAAGCGGGCAGCAAAACCGGGATTTTTTTGGGGTCACCCCAGACTGATGGAATGGAGGATGGAGGAGAGTCGGGGAAAAAAGAGGGTCTGGGGGACGGACTGGAGACATGCCACACCGAATCGGCATCGATCCTGGGGGGAAGGACTGGGCGTGGGGGTTACCGAAGAGATTCCGACGAGGGAGGAGATACTAATGTCAAGGATTACGATGATGATGATGATGATGATGATGATGCAGTAGTGGATGATGCATCAGTGCCAGTGGTTGATCAAGGTTGTCTGTTGTATGGAGACGGGAAGACGAGAGAAGGCGAAAAGGCGGAACACACGAAAAGACGAAGCCGAAAGGGAAAAAGCGGAGAGAACGTGGGGGTTGCCGTCCGACGTTGCAACTGTTTGCATTCTGGGAAAGTAGGCTCGGGTTACCTGATCTACTACTTCGTACTCACAGTGTACTATACACACAGTCCGAATGGTTCAACCCAGATGCAGTGCTTTCAGCATTTACAAACAAGTCTCAAACTCTCCCTATTCTACACAATCAATCAATCAATCAATCAATCAATCAATCAATAATTCAAGTGACCAACAACATAGCACAGCACACCAAACTCCCTTCTCCCCCCCTCCCCCCGCGCATCACCCACCCAGCCCGAAACGAGAATCGGGAAAGAATCTCGGCTTCCAACCCAATGCGACCATCAGCCCATGGTCCATGGTCCATGGTCCGTCCTGTCTGCCCGGCGGCGGGCTGGACCGTCCATCCGTCATTCAATGAGAAAGAAAAAGGACCTGACGCGGGTGTCGCCGGAGGCAAAATTCTTCCCTTTTTGAAGAAGCTTGACGAGAAACAAAGGGATCGAATCAGACCGACTAATTGACAGACAGACAGACAGCATACCTGGTGACCACGGGACCGATCCCGATCCACCTTTTCTATCCCGACGCCTCCACCACCGCCAGCACCACCACCACCACCACCGTCACCTCCACGCTCGGCAAATATCAAAGGCATTTAAGCGAGCTGACACTCGTCAGGGTGAGGACATGGGCGTGGTAGTGGCTGCGGATCCGAGAATTGCGGAGAGCGAGGAGGTGGGAGCATCGGGAGCAGTGGGAGCATTGGGAGCATTGGGCGAGCCGTAGGCGGCGGATGGGCCCCAGGCAAGTGAAAGCGGGGAAAAGAAAGATGCCGATTTTCGGGTTTTCCCCAGAGGAAGCCTGAGGATGGTTTGGAAAATTCAAAGGAAAGCGTGGGGGTTGCTTTTTCCTCCCCCCCCCCCAAAAAACCCAACAACCTTACAAACCTCGCTCTTCCTCTCGACATACCCCCCTTACCTAATGACTTCTTCCTCCTTCGCCTGCTCTTCTTCTTCCCTCAACAATTCGGACTCCTTCTACTTAAATTCTTTCCCGTCTCCGGATCAATGGTATAACTAGAAGTGAGCCAGGAGAAACACTGACCCGCCACCCTCTATCGAATACAATAAATTATAAAGATCTACGCATGACAGTATGATATGAGCTCAGGCGAACTATTGCATTGCTTCACCAGTACCAGTCAACACTAGGAGAAGAGCGGTCCACAACATCACTCCATGTGTACCACTTCTAGAAAAAAGAAAGAAAGAGAAAAAAGAAGATTTCGCTGTACACACACACATAACAAACACCATGGCAGACGCAGGACGAAAAAAAAAAAAAAAGAAACAATGGCACGATGACACTATGAGACAAGGTGTGAATGTGTGCAAAGGAGATGCTGCCCAATTTCCACGCTTCCAGAACAAAAGCAACAACCGCATGATTAAAGAGATGACTGAAATAATGACTGACGGACTGGCTCGGATGCAATGGTCGATC